>NW_027455184.1:0-35000 GCF_040206685.1 Ascaphus truei
TATAGAGCTGCTGTGTTGTGTGTGTGTGTGTATAGAGCTGCTGTGTTGTGTGTGCTGTGTGTGTGTGTGTGTGTATAGAGCTGCTGTGTTGTGTGTGTGTGTGTGTGTGTGTATAGAGCTGCTGTGTTGTGTGTGTGTGTGTGTGTGTGTGTGTATAGAGCTGCTGTGTTGTGTGTGTGTGTGTGTGTGTGTGTGTATAGAGCTGCTGTGTTGTGTGTGTGTGTGTGTGTGTGTGTGTATAGAGCTGCTGTGTTGTGTGTGTGTGTGTGTGTGTGTGTGTATAGAGCTGCTGTGTTGTGTGTGTGTGTGTGTGTGTGTATAGAGCTGCTGTGTTGTGTGTGTGTGTGTGTGTGTGTGTGTATAGAGCTGCTGTGTTGTGTGTGTGTGTGTGTGTGTGTGTGTATAGAGCTGCTGTGTTGTGTGTGTGTGTGTGTGTGTGTATAGAGCTGCTGTGTTGTGTGTGTGTGTGTGTGTGTATAGAGCTGCTGTGTTGTGTGTGTGTGTGTGTGTGTGTGTATAGAGCTGCTGTGTTGTGTGTGTGTGTGTGTGTGTGTGTATAGAGCTGCTGTGTTGTGTGTGTGTGTGTGTGTGTGTATAGAGCTGCTGTGTTGTGTGTGTGTGTGTGTGTGTGTGTATAGAGCTGCTGTGTTGTGTGTGTGTGTGTGTGTGTATAGAGCTGCTGTGTTGTGTGTGTGTGTGTGTGTGTGTGTATAGAGCTGCTGTGTTGTGTGTGTGTGTGTGTGTGTATAGAGCTGCTGTGTTGTGTGTGTGTGTGTGTGTGTGTATAGAGCTGCTGTGTTGTGTGTGTGTGTGTGTGTGTGTATAGAGCTGCTGTGTTGCTGTGTGTGTGTGTGTGTGTATAGAGCTGCTGTGTTGTGTGTGTGTGTGTGTGTGTGTATAGAGCTGCTGTGTTGTGTGTGTGTGTGTGTGTATAGAGCTGCTGTGTTGTGTGTGTGTGTGTGTGTATAGAGCTGCTGTGTTGTGTGTGTGTGTGTGTGTGTATAGAGCTGCTGTGTTGTGTGTGTGTGTATAGAGCTGCTGTGTTGTGTGTGTGTGTGTGTATAGAGCTGCTGTGTTGTGTGTGTGTGTGTGTATAGAGCTGCTGTGTTGTGTGTGTGTGTGTGTATAGAGCTGCTGTGTTGTGTGTGTGTGTGTGTGTATAGAGCTGCTGTGTTGTGTGTGTGTGTGTATAGAGCTGCTGTGTTGTGTGTGTGTGTGTGTATAGAGCTGCTGTGTTGTGTGTGTGTGTGTGTGTGTATAGAGCTGCTGTGTTGTGTGTGTGTGTGTGTGTATAGAGCTGCTGTGTTGTGTGTGTGTGTGTGTGTATAGAGCTGCTGTGTTGTGTGTGTGTTGTGTGTGTGTGTATAGAGCTGCTGTGTTGTGTGTGTGTGGGCCGTCACTCCGCCTCAGGCCAATGAGAGGTGTGCGGGGGCGGGCGACCCAAGGGACCAATGAGATTTCCCCTAGGGACACCGGACATCCAGGCAGGCAAACATACAGTGCTTTCACTAATATAGTATAAGATTAACTTTATTATATTTGTTGTTGTCATTATTATTATTGTTTACTGTTAGCTGGAGTATGGCTCACCCAAGAACCACTTTCCCCTGTATGGGGGTCAGACATAGTGCAGACTTGACCCCTGACATTTATAAAAAGATGTTGGAATATGTGACACTGCTGCTTAATAAACACAAACACAGGCGCGCCATGTATTGTTCTGACATTGGTTTATTACACAGAGACACGTCTTTATAGAGGGTTGTCACACTAACAGCCTGGAAGGGGTTAATGCAGGGTCACCAGCCCAGCCCCCCTCTCCTACGATTGGTTGCTGCTCTCGTACAGTAGCCGCGATTGGTCCCCTGTCAATGTCAGAAAAGGCGCGCCAGTTTTGCTGTCTCCATGGCGACCATGGCGGCCGCCGGAGATCGGCCTGCAGCGCGGCCCGGCTTCCAGGTTACCTCCCCGCCGGTGAAGATGTTAGCGGGGCGGCTGAGGGAATGCGTGCGGCGGCGGCCCGGTTCCTTCTAGCTGGAGAAAGGCGCCGGCGGGCTGGAGGTGGGCCTGGTGTGGATGCAGGGCCGGGTGCTGCACGTACGGCCCGAGCGCGGCGTCACCGTGCGGCTGAGCGACGACACTCACACCTTCACCGTGTGCGGGGCTGACCGGGTGCCCAAGGGCAAGCCCTGCCTGCAGCCAGGTAACCGGGGGGTCCGCACGCCCTGCCTGCAGCCAGGTAACCGGGGGGGTCCGCAAGCCCTGCCTGCAGCCAGGTAACCGGGGGGTCCGCAAGCCCTGCCTGCAGCCCGGTAACCGAGGGGTCCGCAAGCCCTGCCTGCAGCCCGGTAACCGGGGGGTCCGCAAGCCCTGCCTGCAGCCAGGTAACCGGGGGGGTCAGCAAGCCCTGCCTGCAGCCAGGTAACCGGGGGGGTCAGCAAGCCCTGCCTGCAGCCAGGTAACCGGGGGGGGTCCGCAAGCCCTGCCTGCAGCCAGGTAACCGGGGGTCCGCAAGCCCTGCCTGCAGCCAGGTAACCGGGGGGGTCCGCAAGCCCTGCCTGCAGCCAGGTAACCGGGGGGGGTCAGCAAGCCCTGCCTGCAGCCAGGTAACCGGGGGGGGTCCGCAAGCCCTGCCTGCAGCCAGGTAACCGGGGGTCCGCAAGCCCTGCCTGCAGCCAGGTAACCGGGGGGTCCGCAAGCCCTGCCTGCAGCCAAGTAACCGGGGGGTCCGCAAGCCCTGCCTGCAGCCACGTAACTGGGGGGTCCGCAAGCCCTGCCTGCAGCCAGGTAACCGGGGGGTCAGCAAGCCCTGCCTGCAGCCACGTAATCGGGGGGTCCGCAAGACCTGCCTGCAGCCAGGTAACCGGGGGGTCCGCAAGCCCTGCCAGCAGCCAGGTAACCGGGGGGGTCCGCAAGCCCTGCCTTCAGCCACGTATTTGGGGGGTCCGCAAGCCCTGCCTGCAGCCAGGTAACCGGGGGGGTCCGCAAGCCCTGCCAGCAGCCAGGTAACCGGGGGGTCCGCAAGCCCTGCCTGCAGCCAGGTAACCGGGGGGTCCGCAAGCCCTGCCTGCAGCCAGGTAACCGGGGGGTCCGCGCGTGGCTATCACTGTCCTGCCTCACACGGGAGGAGGGCGCCATGATTTCTTCTCCCGCCCCCTAAACAGCAACACCAGCCTCTCACCCTCTCACGTCACCTAGATAGAAGCCAGGCAGATCACACTGGTTTTCTATGAATCGCAACTGATTTTAAAGTCCTGTTTATATCAGCAGTCAGGTCTGATATAAAACAGTAGTAATGTTTCCACCGCCAGTGTATGCAGCGCTGTACATAGAATGTTTGCAGGCGCGAGCCGCTACCCCATAGAGCTTACAATCTATGTCTGAAGCACTTATTCCCATGACCTGTTATTTGTAATTTATATGATTGTCACATGTATTACTGCTGGGAAGCGCTATGTACATTTAATGGCGCTATATAAAAAAAGACATTTGTAGCCCTTTTTCTGACACTCTAAGCGACTTCGGGTAACTGCGCGCACCTGCGGCTCCAGGAGATCTGAGCCTCCGCTAGCTGGGAGCCTGGGGTAACACTTATTAGCGCAGCGCCTCCACTTACCCAGGATCACCGTCATGTAAGATTCCCCTGGGCAAGAAACACACCGATACAATGCGTGCAACCAACTTTACTATGTGCAATAATAAACTTATACTCTATATGAACCGTGGCAATAACCCAATATGCATACACTTATCTTATAACACTATACTTATACTCTATCATACCCTAACACCGCTAACGGATAATGTCCTTCTAACATCAGTGGCTCGGCCACACCCCTAGGGAATATTGTCCTGTACAATAGTGGCTCAGCCACGCTCTTATGAGTGTCTCTATCCCGTCACCGCGTGCCCCACACACCGTGTCCGTGTAATAGTACGATAGCGGTGTGTACTCGCTAGTGTCTCCCTATAGTTATGCCTAAGGCGGGATCAGCGCCTGTTGACCGGTGTTGGTGCACTTGACGTATCTACTACCTTCCGGTCACGGCGGTGACCGGTAATACTTGGAAAAGGATCAGCCGAATCCTTGCTTGTCTGGGATGTCCGCAGTGCAGCTGTCTGGTCCCAAGCAGCTCACCAGCAAACCTGCTCCGCACGCTTGTCCCTAACTGTGTACACAGTAAGGTGACTGATCGCTAGCACTATGGCCGTCCCTGCAGCACAGCAGCACACTGTGACTCAGGGGTTTCTCCTAAGGGCCTGCGGGGTAAAGCTAGCCTATGCAGGCGGGTCACGGACCCCCTGCACGCATACACCCTCCTCCGTTACCTTCCAGATCCCCTCTGACTAGCCTCTCCCCCACGCTTCCCTTTCCTCCTCCCGTAATTCTAGCCTTCCGATTGGCTCCTCAAGTCAGGTGACTGCCCAGGAGCTCATGGGAGTTGTAGTTCCTCAGCGGAGCTTCTCTGCCTTGAGCTGCACAGACTCACAGCTATTGCATCAGCGCAGACCTCCACATGACTCTCCTGAACAGTCAAAACACCAACTGAACACACATATGAGGCTCCTACCACATCCCTACACATACATCTATTATTTGGTGCCTGCGGCACAGGGAGATAACGTGACTTGCTCAAGGTCACAAGGTATGGGGGGGGGGATTGAGTGAGTGTGTGTGTGGGGGGGGATTGAGTGTGTTTGTGTGTGGGGGGGTGTGTGTTTGTGTGTGGGGGGGTGTGTGTTTGTGTGTGGGGGGGATTGTGTGTGTTGGGGGGGGGAGATTGAGTGTGTGGGGGGGATTTTGTGTGTGTGGGGGGGGGGGGGATTGTGTGTGTGTGGGTGGGGGATTGAGTGTGTGTGGGGGGGATTGAGTGTGTGTGGGGGGGTTGAGTGTGTGTGTGGGGGGGGGGTTGAGTGTGTGTGTGGGGGGGGGTTGAGTGTGTGTGTGGGGGGGGGGTTGAGTGTGTGTGTGGGGGGGGGGTTGAGTGTGTGTGTGGGGGGGGGTTGAGTGTGTGTGTGGGGGGGGGGGGGTTGAGTGTGTGTGTGGGGGGTGGGTTGAGTGTGTGTGGGGGGGGATTGTGTGTGTGTGTGTGGGGGGATTGAGTGTGTGTGTGTGTGTGTGGGGGGGATTGAGTGTGTGTGTGTGTGTGGGGGGGGGATTGAGTGTGTGTGTGGGGGGGGATTGAGTGTGTGTGTGTGTGGGGGGGTTGAGTGTGTGGGGGGGGGATTGAGTGTGGGGGCGGGGTTTGAGTGTGTGTGTGGGGGGGGATTGAGTGTGTATGTGTGTGGGGGGGGATTGTGTGTGTGTGGGGGGGGGGGATTGAGTGTGATTGGGGGGATTGAGTGTGTGCGTGGGGGGATTGAGTGTGTGTGTGTGGGGGGGGGAATTGAGAGTGTGTGTGTGTGGGGGGGGATTGTGTGTATGGGGGGGGATTGAGTGTATGTTTGTGTGGGGGGGATTGAGTGTGTGTGTGTGGGGGGGATTGAATGTGTGCGGGGGGGATTGTGTATGGGGGGGGATTGAGTGTGTTTGTGTGTGGGGGGGGGTGTGTTTGTGTGTGGGGGGATTGTGTGTGTGTGGGGGGATTGAGTGTGTGTGTGTGTGTGTGTGTGGGGATTGTGTGTGGGGATTGTGTGTGTGTGTGTGGGGGGGGGGGGAGTGTGTGTGTGTGTGTGTGGGGGGGGATTGTGTGTGTGTGTATGTGGTGTGTATGTGGTGATTGATTGAGAGAGAGAGTGTGTGTTGTATTGCAGTGGTGCGCAAACTGGTGGGGGGCAATAAGGCGCAAGATTTAGGGGGGCGCAGGCGACGTGCGGCGAAATCTGGGTGCGCGGGCCGGCAGACGCTTTGCGCGGGAGGACGAAAAAGCTGTACGCGATGGGCGGCCAATAAGATGTGCACGGGCGGGCAGCCGAAGATGTGTGCGGGTGGCTGAACAAGATAGTGCAGGTGGCGGCCTCGTGATGGTGTGTGCGCACACGCGCAGGGGCTTCGGGGGTACGGGGAGGAGCACGCCCGAGCACGGTGAAGTCAAACGCCCCTCCCGGTGTCTGCCCTGCAATAGCGCTGTGTTCCTGCTCTCCTCCGCTGGCAACCTGCTTCGCTGCGATCCTCTGCGAGGGAAAGGGTCGGCTGCCACTATATCAATCACACTATGAATGTACAGAAATAATAAAAAAAAAGTGAAAACATTGAAAACGGAAAAATAATAAATAATAATAATGTAGGTAGGAGTGTGGATGACAATGGGGATAGCAAGCCAAAGAGCAGGGAGGGGAAGGTAGAAACAAAAGGGGGGATAGGGAAGGGAGGTAGCAAAGAGGTGGATGAATGCCCCCCAAAAGTATTGCCTTTGTGCACGTACGCTCTCCCAAGCTCAGCGCTTGGGGAGACAAACAAAATTGACTTTGAAGTGCGCTCAGCAGAAGTCAATGCACACATACAGCCACACACAGACACACACACACACACACACACACACAAACACACACAAATAGCCCCGATCCACGCTTGCAAAATGATGCAGGACACCCTGCGCTCAGGCTTGGAGAGTTGGTGATGTCACCGCTCTCAGCGGCAGCGTGGACGCAGCCTAATTTTGCAAGCGCGAGCTGTTGAAATATGTAAGTATTTATAGACATATTTGGATTTATATTGTATACCGTTTAATAAAGGTTTTTTTTTTTTTTCATGTGATTTTGATTACGTCAGGCAGGGGGGGCCCGAGAAATTTTATGGATGAAGAGGGGGGCTCGGCATAAAAGGTTTGCTCACCCCTGCACTAAGCTGCGCTTTCAGCTCATAGACCTCACATTATAAACGTGTAATTATAGTCTCACCTTAATGTAGTGTAAAAGAAAATGATGTACAGATTTGGTCGCATCTATTAACGCAGGTTAACGGTGGCAGAACGTTAAAGCAGCTCTATTTAAACAAATGGCACAGCGCTATATTTCTTAAATGGGTGCAATTTATTGCATTATTTGTGTAATCTTATCAGGTGGTACAGGCATACCCCGCATTCACGTACACAATGGGACCGGAGCATGTATGTAAAGTGAAAATGTACTTAAAGTGAAGCACTCCCTTTTCCCCACTTATCGATGCATGTACTGTACTGCAATCCTCATATACGCGCATAACTGATGTAAATAACACATGTGTAACAGTCTCTACAGTCTCCCCGCTTGCGCACAGCTTCGGTACAGGTAGGGAGCCGGTATTGCTGTTCAGGACGTGCTGACAGGCGCATGCGCGAGCTGCCGTTTGCCTATTGGGTGATATGTCCTTACTCGCGAGTGTCCTTAAACCGGGGTATGCTTGTACACTTGTACAGGAAATCCTAAAGTTGATGTCCCTGGGGCAGCTGAGGGATTTTCACCCATTCAGTCCTGGAGGGTCCTGCGCCCCCCTCCTGCATTTCCTAATCATGTGTTCGCTCCTTAGGCCTCGGATATTTTATTTATTTATCAAATGTTTTACCAGGAAGGAAGCAATACTTGAAAATGAGAGGTAACTCTCAATGTATGTCCTGGGCACAGAGTTATGATGCCAGATACATGGTTACAAATCCATAGTTACATTAAGTGAACAGGGTATACATTATATACAAGACATTGCATGCACAGTTAGAGATAATATATATATTATAGGCGCATGTAACCGTTACAGACCAGATTAAAATGTGAGACAGCCTTAGTTTTGAAAGAACTTAGACTGGTGGCATCTGCAAGAGTCTCTGGTAGGTTGTTCCAGTTTTGGGGTGCACGGTAAGGCCGTGATTATACCCGAAGCGGCGGAGCGCAGAACGTTGTGCGCCACCAAAACAAATAAAAGTTTTCCTATGAGCGCACGCTAAGAATGGGTGACCAAGTGCGCAAATTTTCGAACAGATCCAAGAATTTTATTTTCTGGAGCGATGGCCGCGTCATGTGAGCGGTTCAGCCAATGAGCGTGAACCACTCACGTGACATCATGGCCTCGCCTCCCGATGCCTCCTGCCTGCAGTGCAAGTTTCGGGCAGCGCATCGCACGGAGGTAGCGCGCGTGTCCCGCCGCCGGTGGTATAATGAAGGCCTATGAGGAGGAGCGTCCGGATACTTTGTTGAACCTTAGGACCATGAGCAGTCTGTTGGAGTCTGATCTCAGATGATAAGTGCTGACGTGGTAGGGGTGAGGAGCTTGTTCAGATAGGTGGGTAGCTTGCCTAGAAAGTATTTGAATACACAGACCCCCACCAACGCGGCTCGAAACGCGTTGGTGGGGGTCTGTATACCCCGTAATGTAGCTGTATTTTTTTGTGGTTTCCATTAAAATAGTCTTTTTTTATGGGCACACGCTCTCCTGGATTTCATTCAACCTTTTTTTACTTTCCGGAGTATTAGTGCCTGCTTTTTCCTTTTGCTTCGTGTCAAGTCATCCAGAAAAAACAGAAGCACGCCCCCTACTGTGAAAGAAGAAACCTGGACAGCCAAAAGGACATTACCAACTCTAACTGTGAGTTATTTTATCACAAGCACATTCTCCATTCTGACATTATATGCTGGGACACTTTATTGTGTGGCCCCTTACTACAGTGCTCGTGGGGGCCCTAGCCCACTAGTCAGATTACAATGGAGCAGTGATTAATACATGATTGTTCTGTGTCCTATGGATTGGCTATCCCTTATCCATTATCCAGGGGCTTTTCATTTCGGGAATCATTATATACATTTATTGAACGTTACAATTTTTGTACTACATATTTTGAGGCTTTTTTTCAGAGCACCACACATTTTTTCCATTTTTCTATGAAAAGTGGAAAGGCCGGGGACACTTTAACTTTCACATGTTATAATGCCTGGCCCCTGGCTTATGGTGCCAGGTAGCTGCCAGGGGCTCACCGTTCCAGTGGTAACCTTTATTGTATAGCCTGGTTACCCCCTTTATCGTATAGCCTGGCACCCCCTTTGGAGGGAAGTATTATCGAAATGGGGGGGTCCCAGAGTTGAAATGAATGCGGTTCAGCTTGGGGAGACCCTCTGCTTCAATCCTGTTTTAAATTTTTTTTTTTTATAAAAAGCGTGTGACTTGCTCCTTCAGAATACTGATTTTCATGTTCAGTTAAAGCCTTAACAAGAAAAAAATGGGTGTATATAGCGCTAAAAAATCTTGTGCAGTGACAATAATGTTATAATGTGATAGTGCACACAATAAAATATAAATATATAATAATAAACTTAGGCTGCCAGGTGATACCAACTCCAAGACAGGTTGGAAAAACAAGACAAATAATAAACAATACAGACCGGCGCCAATTAGTCCAAGGTGATACTAATGTCCAGCACTGAAAGAGTCTCAGAATAGTAGATAGCTGCAGTAGTATCTTCACAGCTTGTCTTCAATGATTGGACTCCATATGTATGTGCATGGGAGAAAAAATAGACAAAGAAAACATATCATAGTGCAGTATGCAAACAACCAAACATGCAGGACAAACAGGACAAGACAAACACTACATAAAACAGGCTCACCCCCTGAAGAAGTGCGCATGCGCACGAAACGCGTTGGGCAGATTTGCATTTTGAGTGTGGCAGAGGACTGGTAGTGACTGCGGGAGCCTTGCAGCCAAGTGAAAGGAAATTCGGCGATTGCACCCGCCTCCTAGCAGCGGATTTCCGGATTGAGCTTGACAGACAGCACCAGGAGCTCCACGAGATCCGTCAAGCCGCGTGGTGTGACGTGCTTCTGGTCACGGAGAGAGAGAGATCCC
Organism: Ascaphus truei; assembly: GCF_040206685.1. NCBI lineage: Eukaryota > Metazoa > Chordata > Amphibia > Anura > Ascaphidae > Ascaphus > Ascaphus truei. The sequence goes on from NW_027455184.1 coordinate 9,753, forward strand.
TGGAGGTCTGAGGACTGAAAAAACGGAGCTGCTGCCGGTTACAGTACCATCTATCCTTACACCCCTGCTTATGTCCTGTGGCAGTACTGTAAGTAGGATTCCGGTTTTTACCCACCGGATCCCACGTGTGCTACCTCATCATTTTCATTTTAATTGTGTTAATAAATACTTTATTGTAGGATTAGTCAGCCTTGCCTGTTTTATGTAGTGTTTGTCTTGTCCTGTTTGTCCTGCATGTTTGGTTGTTTGCATACTGCACTATGATATGTTTTCTTTGTCTATTTTTTCTCCCATGCACATACATATGGAGTCCAATCATTGAAGACAAGCTGTGAAGATACTACTGCAGCTATCTACTATTCTGAGACTCTTTCAGTGCTGGACATTAGTATCACCTTGGACTAATTGGCGCCGGTCTGTATTGTTTATTATCGGTTAAAGCCTTACTTCACAAATGTAGTAAAGTGCTTTAAAACATTTTTTTGATTTCAACCTTCCCCAGCGATCGCATCTGTCTATCTAAACCTTGTGTCGCCCTGCTCCTTACTTCCCTTCTCCTTTCCCACTCAACCTGTCTTCACCAACCTACTAACACTTCTCTACCTCCTTTGATACCTAACCTACCAAGTCCTACTTCACGTCCCCCTTCACTCCACTTCCAGTCACCACTCCCACTATCTAACTTGCACATTTCTATAGCTTTCTGATTTCCTCACTTCTCCACATTTATTCTTCTTTCTTTCTAGCTCCCTACTTCCTCTCCTCCTTGCTCTCCCCTCTACCACTTCCTTACTACTTGCTGCATCCCTACCCCACTTTAAATTCAAGTCTACTTCCTTACTCCTTCTTATAGTATTGTCTCCTTAAATGTCTCCACTTCGGCTTATTTCCTCTCATCTACTTGCTTTTATCCTCTTACTAACTCCCTCTCTATCACTCACCCTGCCCTTACTCGCTTAATGGTTCTGCCGCTACGGCGCTATACTAATTCCCTTCCCGTATGTCTTTCTATTCTTCCCAGACTCAAAATTCAAAAAGCCCGCGTCGGGCCGGTGAGATGACTAATCCAGGCCTGCGCGGGTCATCCGGCGCATTCTGGACGCCTTGATGGGCTTACGGCTGTCCTTGGTCTTGCTGGTGACGTCATCTGGTCGCGCTGGTGGGAGCTGGTTCCGCGCCACCTCCAAGATGGCGCCGCTCCTTCCGGGGCACAGCTGTGATGCGTATCCGGGGGGCGGCCATTTTGGAAGACGTCTCTCACCAGTGCGGAGGTGCGTGCGCCCGCTCCTGTTTCCCGCTCACCGCTCTCTTCCTGCTACTGTGGATTCCCGCATTCTAGAGCTGCTTCGCCATCTTGTGTCGGGGGCCGCCATCATCAGAAAGGTAGGCCGCAAATTTTCTCACCAGGGATTCAGTTTCAGCGCAGGTTGCTTGATCACTGGACATCTGTAGTTGGGGTGTCGGGGATCACCGCTCTTTCACTCGGGGGTGAGTTTCTTTATTTGGTGACAGCTTCAACGTGGCCGGGGACCAGACCTCAAGTAGGGGGACGAGAACTGGAGGAGAAGCAAAGAAACACAGGTTGCTGAGGCCATGACACCGAGGGATTAGCCTGATACACTACAGGGGTGAACAAAGCCGGGACAGACTCTGGTTATGCATAGTATATGTTAGGTTTTATTAATTCAAGCTCAGGAAGAGCGAGGCAGGAGTGGGGGGGAGTGACCTGCTTCAAAAATCCGCATGGGCCACGCACTAGGGGGGAGGAGGGTGGATCTCCTGGGCCCTAGTGAAGTCCTTTGGGACTGGACGCGGTGGGTGAATGAACTTCATCCCACGTTTCCTCCGGACGGTTGGAGAGGAGTCCAGCTTCCCAAAGGCGGTGATAGAATTCTACTGTCTTTTGTCTTGTCTAGTGTTTGTTGTGTCCCCCCAGGTGTACCCTCTTGTGTGCTCCCCCTTGTGTATTGCTGTAGGTGGTGAAGTGAGGTATTGCAGTTCGAGAAGAAGAGGAGGTCGGGATTGTGGTCCAGGTGCATCAATCAAGAACAGATATCGGCAGCAAAGTCATCTCATACTTTTAAATGAGTAAGGAACTCAGGCTAGTATCACATAACATTAAGGGGTTTAACAGCCCGGTTAAACGCAGAATCGCCTTCCGAGATTATAAGCGTAAAGGGGCAGAAATTCTGTTTCTGCAAGAAACACACTTCTCTCAAGACAACTACCCCAAATTCCTGGATAAGGACTACCCGACACACTTTTTGTCTTCCGCGAAAGTCAAAAAAAAAGGGGTGGCCATACTAATTCATAAAAGAATACCGTTCGTACCCGATAGGACTTTCAAAGATAAAGAGGGCAGATTCCTCATAGTAAGAGGTGCAATCCAAGGGTTCCCAATTACTCTAGCAACAATATATGCCCCTAATGAGACGGCCCCCGTTTTTTTCTCTACCTTCTTTGGGAAACTCAACAAAGTGGCCAGAGGTAATATCATTGTCGCTGGAGACTTGAACAGGGCACTACGGGAGGACCTTGACAGATGTTCATCCACTAATATTACACACAGATCTGACATACTAACAATTAAAAAAGGGTTACGTGACTGCCAACTACTCGACATCTGGAGGGAACAACACCAGAGACTGAGAGAATACACCTTCTACTCACACCCACATGACACATATAGCAGGATAGATTACTTCCTTGTATCCAACAGAATGGTCCCTGGGGTCTCTCGCACCGAGATCCATGATATTTCATGGTCAGACCATGCATCTATAGAGCTGCGGTGCACACTAATCCCACTAGACAGACCTAGAGCGAACTGGAAACTAAACGAAATCTTGCTGAAAATCCCAGCCCTACAGGTGGAAATTGGGGAAAAGCTCACACAATACTTCGAGAAGAATGAGGGGAGTGTGGCTACGCACTCCAGACTGTGGGAGGCCCATAAGGCTACCCTCAGGGGGGTCATTATGAATCTGGCCGCTAAACGGAAAAGAGAACGGGAGGGAAAAATTTTGAAGCTAGAGGAACAGCTAGCAGAGCTTTCCTCCCTCCACAAAAAAATAAGAATGCCCACACGTTAACTCAAATACTAGCCACTAAAACTAGTCTTAACCTCCTCCTCTCCGCCCAGGCCGAGAAGGAATTGACCTGGTCCAAGCGGAAATTTTATGAAAAAGCTAACAAGCCTGACACACTACTTGCCAATAAGCTAAAAAAACAAGCTTCCAAACTATCACATTCACGCAATTCGAAACCAAGATGGGGACCTTACCTCCATCCCAGCGAACATAGCAGGGGAATTCAAAAAGTATTACGAAATATTATACAATGGAGATAAGGTAACCCATAATCCGAAAACAAAGGAGGATTTACGGACCTTCTTAATAGAGGCACATTTACCCATTTTGAAGAGATGCGAAAGGGAGGCACTCCAGTCGGACTTCACGATGGAGGAACTCTCTGGGGTCATCAAATCACTAAAACCGGCTAAAGCCCCAGGGCCAGATGGCTTTTCGAACTTATATTACAATAAATATTTAAAAATTCTAGCCCCCCACATGTTAAAGTTATTCAATGAAATCTTAGCAGGGGCCTCATTCCCAGCACAAATGCTCCAAGCCTCAATATCGGTGATCCATAAACCCGGAAAGGACCCGGCAGACTGTAAGAGCTACCGGCCCATTTCACTGATTAACTTGGACCTCAAAATATACTCTAAACTTATAGCCAACAGGGTGGGTAGTGTTCTTCCCGGGTTAATTCACACGGATCAAGTAGGGTTTATCGGAGGTAGACAAGTGGCAGATAACACCAGGAGAATTATTGACCTAATTGATCTGGCCCAAAAAGAAAAAATTCACTCCATGGTGTTAAGTCTGGACGCTGAAAAAGCCTTCGATAGAATAGATTGGCCCTACCTATCGGAAACACTGAGAGCATTTGGCTTTGAGGGACGCCTCCTGCAGGCCATCCTGGCGTTGTATAAAAACCCAACAGCAAGAGTGAGATATCAAGGTTTCCCCTCAGAACAGTTTGAAATCAAAAGCGGAACACGTCAAGGATGCCCGCTGTCGCCACTACTGTTCGCCTTATGTATAGAGCCTTTGGCGGCACACATCAGAAATAACCCAGATATCTCTGGTATCCCTGTGGGAGACCAAATGCACAAAGCCGCTCTATATGCGGACGATGTCATTCTCACAATAGCCAAATCTCTCACATCTCTCCCAAATGTATTCAACATACTGGGCAAATTTAACCAAATTTCGGGATTTAAGATCAATCAGTCTAAATCAGAAGCCCTCAATATTAATCTACCAAAAGAAGTTGAAAAACTGATTGACCTCAATTTTCAGTTCAAATGGCAACCCTCCGCTATCAAATATTTAGGGGTTTATCTCACAAGGGAGTACAAAACTTTATATAAAGCAAATTTCCCCAAGATCATAAAGACGCTGGGGGAGGATCTCCGAACCTGGATGAAGGGGAGCATCTCATGGATTGGGAGGATACATAGCGTGAAAATGAATCTCCTCCCAAAGATGCTATATCTTTTCCAGAGTCTCCCTATCCCTTTGGTGCAGGCGGACATCCTCTCCCTCCAGTCAAAAATTATAAAATTTATTTGGAACGGGAAAAACCCAAGAATTGCTAAAGGAATATTAAAACGTCCCATTCATCCTGCGGAGGGTGAGCGGTGCCTTGCTTGCAGGCCTACTATAAAGCAGCCCAATTAGGGCAGATTTTCCAATGGCACACAGACCCAAGCCTACGGAGATGGGTTGAGTTGGAGAAGAGATGCTGTGCACCAATTGAAATCCGAAATTTAATCTGGCTACCCAGAGAAGGGGTACGCAAGATGAACAATCCGCTGCAGACCATGGTCAATTCATTATAAGTTTGGGAGGCCACGAAATTCAAATGTAATTTGACTACCAAAACATCATTAATGACACCAATAGTGGGCAACCCAGACTTCGCTCCGGACCTGAATAGCAAAAATTTCTTGATATGGACTCAGAAGGGCTTCTCCCGTCTAAAAGATCTGGAGGGCATAACGACCATACAAACATTTGACCAAATTAAATCCTCTAAGAATATCCCAAACAAATTTTTTAGGTACCTCCAGATCAGAGATTTCTACAATAAAACGCCAATTCGACCGGCGCGAACAAATTTTGAGCAGCTGTGTTCCAGAGATACGGACACAAGGGGACTCACATCTAGAATGTACAGGGAAGTGATCTGCCAGAAGTCGCCCATTGACAATAGACTGAGTTACATGAGACACTGGGAATCAGACCTAGGAGAGACTTTAGAGGACGACGAATGGGACAGAATTATACAGGCGGCGGCGAAAAGCTCAATCTGCACCACATTAAAGGAGAACGCATATAAAGTCCTTATGAGGTGGTATTACACTCCGACGCGCTTAGCGAAATTTGTAAAAGGCTACTCCCCTCTCTGCCCTAAACAGTGTGGGGAAGCAGCTGACCTCCGACATATGTTGTGGTCTTGCACTAAGGGGGCCCCTATTTGGGAACAAATCAGAGATTGGATTCAGCGGATTCTCGATTTGGAGATCCCCCTGGACCCGTGGCTGTTCCTATTGGGCATGCGGATCCAGGGTCTGTCAAATGCGTCGCATAAATTAATCGCGCATTTTGCTACAGCCACAAGATGTGAGATCGCAGCATTATGGAAACAGCAGGAGATACCAATTATCCCTAAGATCAAAAACAGAATTTGGCATGTCTGCCGGATGGAACAATTAACGAGTTTAGTTAATGACTCCGGCACAAATGTTCTAAAGGTCTGGGATCCATGGTTGACCCAGGTAGACATCCCAGGAGTGGACGCCACCTCAATCTTGCACTAATTAAACTAGGTGCGTTCTCCTTTAAGGGCAGATTAGACAACACGACTCAGCGACGCACAGTTAGCAGACCTTCATGTAGTCATAGAATAGGGAAAAACAAATAAAAGAAAGAAACCTCAGAAGAACCTGTCCCAGTTAAAACCCTTAGCTATTGCCTAAAAGGTTGAACAAGAGATATCTAAAAAACTGCACCAGAGCCTGGCAACCTACCACCTCCCTCCCCCCCCCCTAACCTCTTTCCCTGTCCCCTTGTCAAGTTCGTCTGGTCTTGTTTGTAAAGTGTTAAGTGGATGTGTCTTCGAGGCGTCATTACATGTGTTTAACAAAACTGGAAATGTAATAATGGGCTGTGGAACATTGGCTGTATTTGTACTTTCCAATAAAAATTTAAAGTTGAAAAAAAACAAAAACATTTTTTTATATTGCATTGAGTAATGGAAACCCAGGACAGTGTTGGTGCTAGCTAGATATAAACACTCCAGACATGTACCAATCTTTAAACCCTTGGGTATTTAATGTTGGTACAGATAAGAAGCATGGCTTACTCCAACCCGTTTACCCTGTGGTCAAAATATTAGTACAGCTCAACCCCGTTATAGCGCAATCTGCTATAGCGCGAATCCGCTTTTAATGCTGTCTGAGCGTGGCTCCCGATTTAAAAACATCTCCAAGGTTTTATTTTTATATAATATTCAATGCATTATTGCTAACAGACACACGCTGATACACATATATACACACACCCCTACACCATGCGGGAATTGAACCCATGATCTTTCATATGCTGGTGCAATTCTCTAGCTGCTACACCACAGTATTGGTGTGATGAATCTGACTCTATAAACAAACGTAACATCTACTGCACAGTGCAGTCCATGGGTGATCAGGGTTCAATTCCCGCATGTGTATTATATAAAATGTATTCACTGTTGGGCTGTCATTGATCAGAGAAGGGTCATGTGACCCTCCTGCGCTCAAAAGTCAGTCAAATTGAAAGCTTGGGAGAGCGTATGTAAGCACCTCGGAGCCTGATGAAGTGGAGAGAGCTGCAGATGCCGGGTAAGTCCTCGCAGAACCGTTCTTCCTGATTGCGCCGACCATTTCGCGATCCTGGTTATAACGTGCTCATTATGTGGACCAAGAGCACCGCGTTATAACGGGATTCAGCTGTATTAAGGGTTTCATATTTTTTTTTTTCATTTACAAACCTACTTTACATCCCTATCATTAAAAAAAATATATATATATATATATATATACACACACACACACACACACACACACAGTTAGGTCCGGAAATAATTGGACACTGACAGAATTTTCATAATTTTGGCTCTGTACGCCACCACAATGGATTTGAAATGAAACAACTGAGATGCAATAGAAGTGTAGACTTTCAGCTTTAATTCAAGGGGTTGAACAAAAATATCGTATGAAACGTTTAGGAATTGCAACCATTTTCATACACAGTCCCCTTATTTCAGGGGCTCAAATGTAATTGGACAAATTAACACAATCATAAATAAAATGTTAATTTTTAATACTTTGTCGAGAATCCTTTGCAGGCAATGACTGAAGTCTGGAACGCATGGACATCACCAAACGCTGGGTTTCCTCCTTTGTGATGCTTTGCCAGGCCTTTACTGCAGCTGTCTTCAGTTGTTGTTTGTTCGTGAGTCTTTCTGCATTAAGTTTTGTCTTCAGCAAGTGAAATGCATGCTCGATCGGGTTGAGATCAGGTGATTGACTCGGCCATTGCAGAATATTTCACTTCTTTGCCTTAAAAACATCCTGGGTTTCTTTCGCAGTATGTTTTGGGTCATTGTCCATCTGTAAAGTGAAGCGCCGTCCAATCAACTTCACTGAATTTGGCTGAATCTGAGCAGACAATATATCCCTATACACTTCAGAATTCATCCGGCTGCTTCTGTCTTCGTTCACATCATCAAAAACCACTAGTGACCCAGTGCCATTGTAAACCATGCATGCCCATGCCATCACTGCCTCCACCGTGTTTTTCAGATGATGTGGTACACAGCAACTCTCTTTTTTAGATGTCCTCATTACACAGACTAATGGGGAGTTACATACTGATCTTTTTAGAAAGGATACATACAGAAATGCCATTTTAAGGGCAGATAACCATCATCCTCCTTCTCTTATTGATGCATTACCTTTTTCACAGAAAGTCCGGGTCTGCAAAATCACGAGCAGGAAGGATAATATTGAACCAGCTATTGGAGAACTACGTAGTAGATTCCTGGCTAGGGGATATCCTCCTGCTGTGTTAGACCGGGCACTGGATAAAGAGGTAAGTGCTACCAAAAATAAGAAGGAGGACAGGCTTGTATTTACCACTACGTACAGTCATAAGCGAAGCAGAGGAAAAGACCTCCCAGCCCGACGCTACAAGCCTGGTAGACAGCGTGTATCACGCGCAGGCTGTATTAACCCCCAGCACATCGGAGACCAACCATGTAGGAATAAGCACTGTAGCTGTGATGAATCCTTGATCACATTGAACGGGAAAACACTGGACACGATGGGCCCTTGGTCCCTCTAAGGATTCATTTTGCTGGGGGTTAATACAGCATGCGCGTGATACACGCTATCTACCAGGATTGTAACATTGGGCTGGGAGGTCTTTTCCTCTGCTTCGCATATTGCTGGTTTGGCCACGGCTGCTCAGCCTGGAATTAAGACTTTCATTATTGACATTATAAGAAGAGGCTTATACCCCGTGAATATGTATGTAATCACTTAATTGGTGATTTGAGAACTGGAGTGCTATCGTTATTTTTTTTTCTAACCATTTATTTATTTATTTTTTGTGGCATCTATTTATTCACATTTTTTCTTTCTGTGGAACATTTTTTTTTATTTCTCTGGAGTGAGTATTCGTGCTATTCCTATCCTGTGTGTTTTTTATTATGGAAGATTATGTAGAAGTGGAGGATGAGGAAGGGGTTACTGATACCTATGCCTTTAACTGTGGAGACACTCACCGTCAGAGGAGGGCAGAGTCAGTTTTTGATGAAGGTGCTAATTTCATCTGTGAAGAGCCTGCTGACTTAATTACCCACTTCCTTACATTGGAAAAACTGTTATCACAGGACATTAGGTATTGGTGGGACATTACCACTCTTGAGAACTATGCTAGAGTTAAAAGGATTCCGTGAGGCTTACGCTTGAAAAAGGTACCGTCCTTTGGCTTTATTAATAAAGATTTTGAGAATGACTGGAAAGCCATATTAGATCATTGCTCATTTAAGCTAATCAAATTGATCATTAAGTATAAGCTAAATTAAAAAAAAGAAAGTGAGAGCCAATGTGAAAGTCCTACAGGATAAATTGAAAGGTTGCAGAAAAATGGAGAATTTTATTAAATATGACCAAACACTTTTAAGCAACGTGGGTGCTATGGAAAAGTCTCTAATGATTAAGAAACAACAAAAGTTTGATAGGGACAAGATAGACTATGAGAAGCAGCAAGTTTATATATGGCAACGCTACACTACAAACGCACAAAAGCCACAACCAAAATCTGGTTCTAAATATCAGAATAATAAAAAACAAGGTGACTCCAAGAACCCGAATAAATCCATCCTAAAACGCCATGGAAACGCTTCCAGTTTTGAGTCAGATGGTTCTGACTATGAGAGTCGTTCACTAGGCGTTTCCTTTTGTGATGATGATGATAATTGGCGAGTTAGATCTACCTCCCCTGAAACCGACTCTTCACAAAAATCTGTTATGATGCCCTCTCGGAAAGAAGATAAACCTTCATACTCCTTGTTTCAAAAGGAGTCAAAAAACGAAAGAGGACAAGGAGATCATCAAAGAAGAGAAGGGGGGAGGGGGATCCGGGGGATCGAGCAAAAGAAAGAAATATGCATAGGAGAAGTTGTGGATAATGTTATCAACATTTCACATAAGACTCTTACAGATGACCAGATTGCGGTTCTAAATAGAGGTTTAAATTTTGCCCCATACCAAGATTTTAATTTATTCAATACCATCATTGATCTCCAAAAATTAATTGGCAAATTGTCTCTTAAAAAATATTTTAATAGAAAAAAGGGACAACAGAGGTTCCACTATATTCCACTGATAGAGGTCTAGCTGAGAATGTTGATGGTATTGATGTTTCAATGGAGAATTTGGATTTGCATTCATTTCGTGAACAATGTGCTTTATCAGATCTTAGAGATCTTTATGATGAACAAAATCAGGATTTGGAGCCTGAGATCCCTTCCTCATTCAGCTTCTTTGGGCAATTACACTTAGGTCTTAAGAAGAAATCAACCTTTTGCCCTCATATTTTTAACAATCATAATATTAAGACCTTTGAGAAGCTGGTTGAGAGGGATCTCAGGTTATTGGCTAGGGGTATTGTACCCCGGGGGGTTCCCTCTTTAAATAAAACGAATCTGTCAGATATTGACTTCCAGGAGATGATTGCCCTCAGGGAAGATAGGTCTATTACAATCAAAAAGGCTGATAAGGGAGGGGCCATTGTGGTGCCCTCTTCTTCAGATTATCAGGCAGAGGCACTTAGATTACTTGAGGATGTTGAATCTTATACAAAATTGACATGATCCCACATGTGAGTTTTTACACCTTTTGAAAGAGATTCTTGAAGAAGGAAAGGCCCTATTTGTACTTAACACAAAGGAATATGAGTTTCTCTACAATGCCTCACCTATTGTGCCCATCTTCCACCATCTCCCAAAGATCCATAAGTCACTTGTCCGCCCTCCTGGGCGGCCCATTGTGGCCAGTATTGGATCTTTGGGAGATGGGTTATCACGCTACAGTACATTGATGGTTTTTTACAGCCACTGGTAAAAAATCTGCCTTCTTTTCTGAGAGATTCTATGGATCTTTTATCCGCTATAAAAAATGTTATGATAGAAAAAATTAAACTAAACATATACTAAGCGCTTAACCTATTAGCCTAACTTAACAATACACGATAATGATGGATAAGTGCTCTAAATGTTGGAATTCCCTTACAAAGATACAACAATAAACTAGTGAATTCTACAGACTAATATAACAAACTGAGAAGACGGCTGCCTAAGGATTGAAAAACCACAAACCTATCCACAAGGTAAGTACAACAATAGCTTAAAAACAAAAATAAAACAAACAATGAAAGAAAACAGAAATAGTCCTTGGCGCACTATCTGGTATATAAACCTGCAGAAAAATGAAGTCCAAAGATCTTGGTAGTGAGGATTGTTGGTCCGGAATCCAATCGTACTCAAAGTCCTCTGAGGTGGTGGAATCAGATTTGTGCGAATGATGCTTTAATGCATGCCAGACCAATATGATTGGGTTCAAAGCAGGATCTTAATGAATGTTGCAGATGTGTTTTGGGGTCAATGTCTTGGAAGGACTGGTGACCACTCCAGATGTGAAGTATTCAGAAATGTTACGTTCTTCCCTCTGAGCAATAATGACCTTCTGTATGTAGACTCTCTAATATGAGGAAAAAGCCTTAATGGACTGGTCATGCACAGCTGCATCTAAAGACTTAGTAAACAATTATTTGGAAGTCTGACTCCTCCTCCCTGTCAGACTTCCAAATAATTGTTTACTAAGTCTTTAGATGCAGCTGTGCATGACCAGTCCATTAAGGCTTTTTCCTCATATTAGAGAGTCTACATACAGAAGGTCATTATTGCTCAGAGGGAAGAACGTAACATTTCTGAATACTTCACATCTGGAGTGGTCACCAGTCCTTCCAAGACATTGACCCCAAAACACATCTGCAACATTCATTAAGATCCAGCTTTGAACCCAATCATATTGGTCTGGCATGCATTAAAGCATCATTCGCACAAATCTGATTCCACCACCTCAGAGGACTTTGAGTACGATTGGATTCCGGACCAACAATCCTCACTACCAAGATCTTTGGACTTCATTTTTCTGTCAGGTTTATATACCAGATAGTGCGCCAAGGACTATTTCTGTTTTCTTTCGTTATTTATTTTATTTTTGTTTTTAAGATATAAAAAATGTTAGTTGGAAAAAGACTTTTAGATGGGTGACATTGGACGTGATGTCACTTTACTCAATCATAGATCACGAGCAAGGGATTCGAGCAGTGGAATTTTTTCTTGATGCTTCTACATTGTCCATTTCATTACGTGCCTTTCTTTTGGATTCTATTATGTTTCTGCTCACCCATAATTATTTTTCTTTTGATGCACAATTTTATCTTCAGACACGGGGTACTGCTATGGGGACGTCATTTGCCCCCTCTTATGCTAATTTGTTTGTGGGTCTTTGGGAATCCACACACATTTTCGGTGCTGATAATTCTTTTCGTCATCAGATTATTTTCTATAAACGGTATATTGACGATTTGATTATGATTTGGGATGGGGATTTATTATCACTGCATGCCTTTATTCATACACTTAATACTAATTCTTTAAATCTTAAATTTACTTATGAAGAACACATGAATCACATCAATTATTTAGACATTACTTTATTTATTGACACGACAGGCACTATTCAAACGGACATTTTTAGAAAGCCTCATTCACGTAATACTTTATTGGAAGCAGACAGCAGTCATTCTAAATCATTCATTCGAAGTATACCCAAGGCTGAATTCCTTCGACTAAGACGGCTTTGTTCAAATGACGATTTATTTGAGCATCAAGCAGAGGAATTAAAAACTCGATTTGCTCAAAGAAAATATAATCACACTGATATTGAAGCAGCATATCTGTGTGTCAAATCTACAAACAGGATCGATTTGTTATCGAACTCGTCTGTGAAGTTCAAGAAGAAACATGAATTGGATAGAGTGACGTCTGCTCTATTTGTCACCCAGTTTAGTCGCCAGGCTGAACAGATTCGTTCTATCATTTATAAACATTGGGGGACCCTCACTCTTGATAAGGACCTACATAGTTCAGTTAACCAGGGTCCAGCCATTACTTTTAGGAAATCCAAATCCTTATCTGACTATCTTTCTCCAAGATTGTTTGACTCTAAGAAGTCTAACAAATCTGCTTAAAATAAAAGGTTTTTTTAAATGTGGAAAATGTTGCGTTTGCTGCTATGCGAAACCAATTAAGTCTATTAAGACTATTTATTCTAAAAAGAACTATAGGATCCCATCCTTTATTAATTGTGACTCACAATTTGTCATATACTTTCTTACCTGTGGCTGTGGCCAAGGGTACGTGGGCTGCACTATACGCCCTGTTAAAAACAGAATCATGGAGCATATACGTTCCATTAAAAGAAAAGATTTCATGTTACCAGTTTCAAAACATTTTACTGACTGTCCTTCAGGAGGTCTATCAAATGTTCATTTTTCTGCTGTAGAACTGGTGCCCATGCCCATGAGAGGGGGTGATAGATTAAAGCTCCTCAACCAGCGGGAGATGTTTTGGATCCATTCTTTGGATACATTATCCCCTGCAGGAATTAATACAGAATGGGATCTAGAAAAGGTGAAGGGAAACACAAAATGGATGTGCCCCCTAAAAGAATTCACTTAAATGCACACCATAACAGTGTAAAAATTAACTTTTAATAAATTTACGTAAAACATATATTACCAAAGTAATGTGTAATGTGAATTAAAAATATATTAAATCAACGCTATCAGGCAACCTTGTCGTCAGTTATAAGTTCATACTATCCCATTTAACCACTTAATAATGGTGGGATATGGAGGACACAGATTGCTAGGAGTCAGGGTGTTAACCCCTCTGGAGCAACGGTGAGACCCAATAATGGAAGTGTATAGATGTACACAAGTGAGTGGCCAATGGGTTAAATGTCCAGCTACCTTGCTAGATCAGCCAGCACTGCGCACTATAATGGAGACTTTAGTGTGTTAAAATAAGAGTGCTAGAGTGATAAAGCTGGCAAATGCAGTGATAATGGTAGTACATACACTGCTTGTCCGGGATGGGAAGGGAGCGAAGATAGCAGGGATACACCATGAAAAATAAAAAATAAATGCATACAATAGTGTAATAAGTTCTTTTCAATCTGGATAAAACATGTATGTCTTGGCTCTATAGCAATGCCTACTTACAGTAGGTCAAAAGGTAAAAAGCATTGATCTACACAGCAGGTAGAAAGGTGTCAGGATCTTCAGGAACAACAGCCCAGGTTTACAGCATAAGAAATCAGCACCTCAGCTCAGACGTCAGTAGATGTGAGTGGATCAGAGACATGCAAAAGAAAGGCAGACCATAGTGTCGATCGTGCATAAAATTTATATAAACAAACAACAAATTTTAGGAATTGTACTCACATTGTGTACATAATCATAGTTCACATAAGGCTTTACTTGAGGCAAATGGAGTGCTGGTTCAGTGTGGAGCAGCTCACCGGGGATCTTCTCCTTAGACTCACAACAGACCGGGTGGGAGATGGCGTCTGACGTCACATCCGCTGTTGGGGTGACGGCATCCGGTCTTGGAGGCAAACGGTGGGGGAACTCAGCAACTCTGAAGCCTTCAGTAGAAAGAGCAGCTGCAGCAATGAAAGTGGCTCTACGCGTTTCGTCGTACTAGACAACTTCCTCAGGAGCATTCATTGAGGAGAAGATCCCCGGTGAGCTGCTCCACACTGAACCAGCACTCCATTTGCCTCAAGTAAAGCCTTATGTGAACTATGATTATGTACACAATGTGAGTACAATTCCTAAAATTTGTTGTTTGTTTATATAAATTTTATGCACGATCGACACTATGGTCTGCCTTTCTTTTGCATGTCTCTGATCCACTCACATCTACTGACGTCTGAGCTGAGGTGCTGATTTCTTATGCTGTAAACCTGGGCTGTTGTTCCTGAAGATCCTGACACCTTTCTACCTGCTGTGTAGATCAATGCTTTTTACCTTTTGACCTGCTGTAAGTAGGCATTGCTATAGAGCCAAGACATACATGTTTTATCCAGATTGAAAAGAACTTATTACACTATTGTATGCATTTATTTTTTATTTTTCATGGTGTATCCCTGCTATCTTCGCTCCCTTCCCATCCCGGACAAGCTACTATTGAAAGGAATCTGTACACATTCCTGGAAGGTTGAGAATTTGATCAGTGATCACCTTGACACATTTTATTTTGAATTTTAATTTTGTGCACTATTTTATCACAGATTGGGTGTGGTTAGCGCCGGTAACAAATCACTTTAAGTTCACTTAGTACATACACTGCAGCATAGACCTGCCAGACACGGCAGTGCTGTGCAAGGAAAGCAGGCACACTCACTATAAAATTAAAGGATTAAATAAATAACTAACTAATGGGATCAACACAGTTAGAGCCAGGAGACTGCTGACACTACATTAAAACAGCTCCAAGTAGGAGACTGACAACATTGCGCGTCCAACGCGCGTTTCCCTCCAGCAAAGGAGCTTCTTCAGGGACAAATTTTAAATCTAAAACATTTTTCATGAACATTTTGTATGAGTATTCTTGCTATGCTTCCGTCTCACGATGATAATAATGATTGTCTGTTTATTAAGTTATTTATTATTGTCATTTTTTTCTGCTTTCTAGTGATCAAATAAGATATATATTTATTAATGAATTCAATTGTCCTACATTTTCTTTTGGCATCTATTCTTCTTTATTATTTATTATTTGTTTTCCTTTTTCTAACTATATATTTACTTTTTTCTAGAATAATATTGTGTTTTACATATGTCCTTTAAACCATATCTATTGTGTCTAGGAGTTTGATGATATACCATTCATATGCCATCTTATGATATTAAAATTAACAAATCAATGGGTTAAATATACATTGAATATTCACTATAGATTTGGACATGTGTATGTTTATGTTTCCACAGTTGATATATATGTGTTATTGATATTTCTTTTGTATGTGATTGGTCTTTTTTATTAATTTTTTACCTGTTTATTCCCTCTATGTGGATCTCTTCCCTCTGAGCATTACGCCCCTTTCCTGTGTTTCATTTCACAGGGAATTTGTGTCCTGGGGGTTTGTGTTTACCTGGACACAGGTGGGCGGTGCTTTTGAGGGTGTAAACCATATAAGAGTTTGATTAAGACCAGTGAAACTACTCTTTGATAAAGCGCACCATGCGAGAGGTTTCTCTTTTTAATTAGTTATGTCCCAATAAATAATTTGTTATTTTTTCTATTAGCCTCCAGTTCTCGTTTTTTCATAGTTGTGATCCAAGTCTTTTCCTTCCTGCTTACTATGTACAGTCAAGCTGGTGGTTTTATTAAATCTACCAGTCTTAAACACTGGCATATTCTGCAAAATGATGATATATTATCTGAAAGTTGCTGTGTACCACCAATGGTGGCATTCAAAAGAGGGAGGAATCTGGCGGATAGCCTGATACATGCAGATAATGAGGGTAACTACAGAACTCCTCATTTTCTGGAGGGTGGCAGACCGGGTAACTTTAGATGCATGAGCTGCTCGGTCTGTAACAGTCTGACTACCGGTAGTCAATTCAGTCACCCCCCAAAGCGGGAGAATCATAAAAATTAAAAATAGACGCCCCACAGCGTGTGCTCCGCTGCTACAGAGACTGGAACA
This sequence comes from Ascaphus truei, assembly GCF_040206685.1. Classification (NCBI taxonomy): domain Eukaryota; kingdom Metazoa; phylum Chordata; class Amphibia; order Anura; family Ascaphidae; genus Ascaphus; species Ascaphus truei. Next base: position 26,215 of record NW_027455184.1, read on the forward strand.
GTGAAAGACATTATTGCTTGGCACGGCGAATTGGCTGTACTGCTGTTCAGCTGAACTGGAGACCTCCTAAGTACTACCTTGAGGCTGAGGGCTGTACTAACAGCTAACCGATTGGAAGACCACCCAGGCCCTACCCCCGAGGCTGAGGGATTGAGAAGGAGAGAGCCACGACATCTCTATTGGCGTCCGTTGGTGCTTGGGTAACATTAACCCTGAAATGATTGTTTTTTCTATCTAAATGTACGCTTAATACTCACCTTTATTTTGTGGTTACTAATATAATTTTTAATGCACTATGAGCGTTGTGCGCTGTGTTTTTTTGTATTTCTGTTTGCTATTAGGGGGTATTTGAGCCATCCCTGGTGCCACAGCTGCAGACGTTCCATATACTCTACGTGTTTAAAGGTCACCTCTTTTTGTACATCACTATATCACCTCACTTTTATTGATTGTAGTAGCGCACTATATCTTTTCACATTTTCTCACTCCAGATAGGGAGACTTTCTTATTGAGACGTGAAGCATTCTGGATACATGCTTTAAATACCAGCAACGGTATGGGTCTTAATGAGCAACAGAATTTAAAATGCTTCCTTAATAGAAGGTAATTTTTTGTCTTTCTACAGGCATATTTGATCTTGCACCATCCATGGACTCTGCACTTACCTATTGGGAAAATTATCCTTTTTGTGTGGTTTTTTTCCCTTCCCTCCCTCCCCCTTCTCTCCCCCCCCCCCCCCTGGCTGTGTGTACCCATTTCTGACTAGGTATACACACTAGTATATTCTAAATACTGATGTACTGCATATTCTTATGTGGCATTTCACGGTAACTTTGCAGGATTATACTGATGTCATCAGCAGTATACAGTCACATGTTTTTAATAGTATATTGCTGTATTAGTTTTGTGCACATATGCTTTATGAATATTTTGGTGTGTGGTTTATTTACACTTTCAGGGTGATTTATAGGAGTGTGTCACTCCTCCCTGCTCTGACACTGATCCCATGGCGACGGATACATCTTTGTCCAGCCCTGTGAGTACAGTCTTGATTGGTGCACACCCCCCCCTTCCCCCCGACGGGCGGGTCACGCTGACGTCATCATGGGGGAGTGTTCAGTCTGGGGAGAGGTGTGGCTGTGGCTGCATTCCTCCAAGACAGCTCTATGCTGTATTGCCAGGGATTTAGACCTAGACGTCTGACGTCACTAGGGGGCGCCATATGGTAGCTCTGACATCACTAGGGGGCGCCATATGGTAGCTCTGACGTCACTAGGGGGCGTCAACATCCTGGTTATGTGGCAGAGCGGGGAGAGTATCAGGGGGGTGGTATATATTGTGACTGTTTTCTTGTGTTTGGTAGCCTTCACCTTGAGAAAGGCAGTATTAGACTGCCGAAACGTTGGACTTTATGGCATATTAAACCTCCTTTGAGTAAGACCGTGTGCCTGCTTCTTCTTCTTTGTCCGGCTACAGGAAGGGTCAGGAGACAGGGAGGACAGAGGCAGGAGAAACCCATCTGACTCCGGCCTTGCCTGTCCCTACGAATACAAACATACAACCCCTCACTGAATAACATAGCCCTAATCCCATGTAATAATCCTGGGTGTAAACAAAATAATGGTTTTATGAATATTGTAATGGTTTATTAGGGACCTAGGAGGTGGCTAGTGGTGCTGTTATGTGTATTTTTGTTTATTGTGGGTAGTGGGGGTGGATGAACGGGGTATTGGCCCCAAGGATGGGTGTTTAGGCCTACCGGGTGGGGGGGGGGGTAGCGGGAGGGGTTAACCCCTTCATTACCTTAGCGGTATTAACCACGAAGTTAAAGAAGAGGTTAAGTCATCCTGCAACCCCCTGGCAAGGCCTAAACACCCACCCAGGGCCAAATACCACCTTCACCCACCCCCGCTACCCACAATAAGCCTGGCACGGGTGTATAACCCCTTCATTGCCTTGGCGGTAATGAAGTTGCCTGTAAATGCATTTTTTATGCATCGGATTCATGCCGGGGGTCTCTGGTGCTGATATTAATGGATATCAGCTCTGGGACACATGCATGTTATTTTCATCGCAGCTTCACCCCACCTTCTTGCCAACTTTTGTGGCGGGACAATTTGGAGAAGAAACAGCAATTTTAAAGTGGCGATCAGCCGCAATAAGCTGATCAGGGCTTATAGAATTGAGCGTGTTTGAAAAACTGGCGATCAGTGCTGAAAAGTGGCTTATCACCGCGCGTCTGCCGATTTTATTTATTTATTTATTTTCCGGCAAAAAACCCCCGGTTATTTTTGCTCTAATCGCCAGCTTCTCTGGGCTTTCTGAATCGCTGTAGGCTTTTTTGGCTATAAACTGGTGATAAGTGGCTTATCGCTGCTTACTGCATGAGGGCCTTAGGGAGGATTTGTTCCTGTAAAGTACACCTAGTTTGGCATAGGATTTGGATGTCAGGGTATCAATGTGCATCCCAAATGTTAAATGGGAGTTGAACTATATGCCCAGATATTTCAAACAAGTAACAGGGGCTAGGATGGTATTAGAGCTGGTTTTTATCTGAAGCTCTGTCATTGGCAGCTTTAGCAATTTAGCTCTGGTCCCAAATACCATTGTTACAGTCTTGTCAGTGTTTAAAATCAGTTTGTTTTGGGAAATCCAGTTTCAAGTCTCAAAAAATCAGATTGAAGTATGTGTTCAAGGTCAGAGAGGCGAGGGCTGCGTGCATATAGGATCAGATCCAAGGCCTCTCACAATAACCTGTTAGGAATATTATTTTCTCATCTATCCGACATAAGTATAAAATATACTCTACCAAGACCCCTAATACAGAGTTACCCACCTTATACGGGAGCAGCTGCCAGACGAGTACAGTAAATGTATCTTATTTCTTTTACCACTGGAGGGCAGCGTGGAGTTGCAAGGAGTGGCGCCCGTAAGGACGACGTGCCAGTTAGGCGGAAGGAGACGCGCACACACTTTTATGTGAAACGGATATTTTTGGGGAGGGATTTAGTAGTCTGAGTGAGAAAATTGATATTTTGTCACAATGGAAAAATGGAAAAATTAACCATTTAAATATGCACAGATTTTATCCCACGTTTGGAAATTAGGGATGTTGCCTAAAAGTCTGAGAATGCATTAAGTGCCACCCACGGGCTTTAATGAAGCAGCATTTGTGGGATAAAGGGAACAGCATCCTGTATAAAGGTATTTTGGGCTCGATATAAATAATTGAAGCCAAAAACTAATATTAAGTAAATTGAGAATGGAAAAATATTCAGCACAAACGTACAGAATGTGATATTCTGAGAGATCTTACAGATGTTATCAAATCCCACAATGAATATATAGAAAATGTCTGTATAGAACGAGTCAAACAAGAATATGCCAATAAAACGTTTAATTGGGAGATACAGGGGCCACAATTCAGGTCAGTTAGCTGGAAGAAGGGAAGCCGGTCAGCCAGAAGAGCAGGTCCTCCGGTCAGCCAGAAGAGCAGGTCAGCCGGTCAGCTCTGAGATCAGCATTACTTATATCCCCTAAACGTTGTCCCCTGCATGTAATGCGCAGAACAGCCTGCACTGCATATACTGTACATGAGATACTTAACCCTTTCTTTTCGCTCGACTCTAATCTGAATGATTTGCTAATTGGTTTGTAATTAGAGAGATATTTGTAGCAGAATCCCATGTATGTTCTTTTTACCTTTTTAGATACCGTTTTGTGTAATAAAAGATATGAGATCAGAGGGGCTTCCTGTTTGCACTCGTGTTTTGGCAGAAGTGTATATGTGACCCTATAAATCTCCCTCACACCCGGCTTGGCAGCGTGACACTAGTGCAATGACCTGGGGAAGAATCACTGAGCTGTTAGCAATAGATACAACGGATAGAAAAGACACTACACATAGGTTGGATTAAAGAGAGTATTTTATTGAAATAATGAATCTCTTTGCTGGTAGGGGCCTGCAGCACATTGCAGAGCAATATAGTAACACGCAGAGCAATGCACTGCAGGCCCCTCCGGCAGCAAAGGAGTGAAGACCAATGCAGGGTGTATAAAGATCTCACTGATAATTCATGCACAAAGGGCAATTTGTTGCTGTGATCCAGAGGAAGGCGAAACATAACCCCTGCTGTGCAATGGGGGAAAAAAATTCCTTCCTGACCCCATTAAATGGCGATCGGAGGGTCCCTGGATCACTGCGCAGTGAGATCAGATGGAGCAGCACAGATCAGCGTTGTTATACACAGGGGCACACTCAGTATATAGAGATGTGGGTGATGGGGCCCTTGTGCCCCTGTGTATAACTCACCTGCTCCCCCATCCCCCTGCATATCTATCCCATTCACCCCTTTTCCTCCCGCATACCTCGCAGGGCCGGCCGGCCATTAGGCGGTCGCCTAGCGCGCAAAGGTCCTAGGGGCGCATTAATAATCATTATTATTTTTTTTCTTATTATTTCTAATTTATTTATCTTTTTTTAAAAATTATTATTCTTTTTTTTTATCCAGTATTTTGGCGCCCTTTTGTTTTTATGTTGCGTCGCGCTGGGGTGCGGTCGCACCCCCTGCAGTCCCGATAGCTACGCCACTGTTTATTTTATTATTTTATTTATCTTGTTATTTTTTATACAACTGGGGCACAAATTTTAAGTTTCGCCTCGGGCGCATGAAACCCGTGCTCCGGCCCTGCTCCTTGTTCTCTCTCACCCTCTCACGCCCAATATCCCTATCTCCCTCTAGTACCTGCCCCTCCCGCAGCCTTCCTGATCTTATCTGCCTCTCCTGCGGTCAAACCAACTTCTCAGGGCCCCTAGAATACCCCTGTATCTACGCCCTGGCTCCTCTGCTACCTGCTCCCGGCTTCTTCTCCGCCTAAAAAAGGTGAAGCAGCAGATCTGTCCGCACCTCTCGTATTCTCCTACCTGCTCCTGGGGTCTTCTCCTCCGCCTAAAAAAGGTGAAGCAGCAGATCCGGCCACACCTGTCGTATGCTCCTTGGTCATCGTACACCACGTCTGCCTCCTCGGCCGCCTTGTAGCCCACCTCATTGTTCCACTTGACGCCCGCTTTTTCGTATGCCTCGTCGTCCGCCTCGTAGCCCGCCTCGTCGTCTGGTGGCACAAAGGGCACCACCTTCGTGCGTGTCCTGACCTGCAGGAGACATGAAGTGTTTGTAACCAGGGACAGTGATACTCTGTATCGCAAGAGCTCCTGTGCCACTTATACCCCCTCCGCAATACCACGTTATACCGCCCTCCACAGGGCAAATACCCGTTATACCCACCTCCCCAGGCCCAGTACCCAGTTATACAACCCTCCCAAGGCCCAGTACCCTGTTATACACCCCTCCCAAGGCCCAGTACCCTGTTATACGCCCCTCCCCAGGCCCAGTACCCTGTTATACACCCCTCCCCAGGCCCAGTACCCTGTTATACACCCCTCCCAAGGCCCAGTACCCTGTTATACACCCCTCCCCAGGCCCAGTACCTGTTATACCCACCTCACCAGGCCCAGTACCCGTTATACCCACCTCACCAGGCCCAGTACCCATTATATACCCACCTCACCAGGCCCAGTACCCATTATATACCCCTCCCCAGAAGGTCATGTTTCTATTTATCAAAAATACATTGAGTAACCTCTGGTTTTCAGGCATGTCCTAGGGGAGTTATCACAGAGACACAGAAACGTCGCTGAGTTTGGTGAGTAACTCCCTTAACCTCTCAGCAGTTGAATTCCCCATTAGGCGCTTAACACGTTAAAAACAAGCGTTGCTATTTCTCTGCATGAAGTTGCAGGTAATTGGAAGAGTTACACAGTGACGGCTATTTCATCACTCACCTTCTTCTCCCGAAACGGTCTTTTCTGTCTTATTTCCGGCTTCACATCGGATATCCATATCCATTCTTGGCCTCTGATCTGTATGCAAGACAATGCTTTAAGACAGGGTTGCGCAACCTTTTTCCCTGCTCCCCCCTCCCCACCTTGTCTCCGACGTTCTGATGTAACGACGTCATGTGATATCACGTTGCTATGGCAATGCCACATCATGTGACGCCACGTTGCTGTCGCCAGAAGCCGCCGGAGACAAGGAAAGGGAACTTACAGAGGACTTGCGCGCGATTTCCGGCATTTAATTTAAATGCTGTGGGGAAGAGCGAGGGGCCACTGTAAGCGCCGAGCCCCTCCTCCCAAGAAAATGTCGCGCCCCTCGATTTGCACACCCCTGCTTTAAGAGATATTCTGGGACCCTCCAACTCCTCCATCGGACCCTTCCTCATACTCATATTGACTGACCTTGCAGTGCTCTGCCCTGACTTGCACTGACCTGCTATGATGCCTCTCAAAATACCATGCTAACTCATTCTGAACATACATGTGTCCTTTCTACATGTTACTCAGCTTGTATGGGCCACAGACAGCTTTCCCGGGGTCCAGGACTAGTTTCCACCGGGGACCCTCACCCATGGGTCGGCGACCTTGCGAGAACCCACCCCCCCCCCAACCTGTTTTCTCTTGCACTGCCATAGACTACAACATTTCGGCCTGCTGGTCTTTTTCAGGTAAAGTGGCTAAACCCACTAAATCCAGCAAAGAAAGGCCAGCAGCCAAAACATTGTAGTCTGTGGCACAATAAATTATCTTTTTTTATTCAAATCTGTGTGCCCTTTTCCATCAATCTTATTGTATACATTGGACGAAATGCCGGTCTTCCCTGAGACTAAGGGGCACTGGTAAAAGTATCACTAATTGTTTTTTTTGGTATGCAGCAAATCCCCATCATTTTTGCGTTCTCTTGCTCTGCCCCAATCTGACACACCACCTTGCTCTCTCACCCCCCTCTTACACTCCCCCATCACCCTTTCCTTCCCCAAAGGTTGTCCTTTAATCAGATCTTACCCAAATTGTCTCCATCTCCCTTGGAAATGTTCTGTCTTTAAGCTGTGTGGCTCCTCTTGATCCGAACTTTCTTAGCTGACCCCTTAGGTTTCGGCTCCGAGGGTCTAAAAAATAAGCGACTCCGAAAAGATGTGAAATATGCACAAGGGTCCTAAAATATTTATCTAATGGGGCTCTGAGGGGGAGACTTAAATACTAGTTAATATAATCTATTTAACTAACAAATATGATCTATTAAACTAAGAAATATAATGTATCAAACTAAATAAATATCTATTAAACTAATAAATAGAATCTATTGTACTAAGAAATATAATCTATTCAACTAAATAAATATAATCTATTTAAAAACAATACAATAAAAAGCTGGAGAAATGATACGTTAACCAAGCCACAGATGTGATGCCAATGAGCGTTGAACTCCTTGCAGATCCACCGTCAGCTGGTTGTGGCAGAAAGTGGTGACATGCAGTAGAACAGAGTGGTTGAGCTGTAACCACGGCAGTCAGGTCAGAAATCAACACAATATTTTTTGAAATTTAGAATGAGAATGTTCAATATGTCACATTCTGGGCTCAGACCCTGAGCCCTGTCACATGTTAGCAGCTTGTGATAATAGAAGATATCCATATACTGGGATGTGATAAGAGACATGAAGGTCATTTTATACTGGGTCCCATAACCTGCTTTATATGAAGTATCATTTTACACTAATTAGTAGAGATGCTACATTTTGAAAAATAGCGCTTTTGGCGACATTGTTCATTTTCTCTACAAATGATAAATGAAAAAGTTGGATAAAACGTTATATGTGTGTGTGCGCGTGCAATATATATATATATATACACATATACATACATACACATATAGTATGTTTATATATATATCATACTATATGTATATATATTGTCTGTTTTATACACACATACACGTGTGTGTATATGTATGTGTGTGTGTGTGTGTATATATGTGTGTGCGTGTGTATATATATGGTATAACCCAGAGGTGCGCAAAGTGGAGGGCGGGAGATTTTTCGGGGGGGGGGGGAGGCGCACGGGCGGTTGCAGAGGCCCCGCGCACTTCCTCGAGGCATTAAAATTAAATGCCGGGGGATCGCGTGAGGCCTCTGCAATGCTATTACTTACCTTGACTCTGCCGGCGTCACTCGTGTCCATGGCAACGCGGTGTTAAATTACGCCGCGGGGTCATGTGACGTCACCCTCGTCAAATGCCGCTGCCGGTCACGTGACGCCGCATCAAGGTAAAGGAGGGGGTGGGGGCGCGAGCTCCCCTGGTATAACCAATAAATAATATAGCTGATATAGCAATTTGGTTGTGGCTAGAGAAAGATTATAGTGGCAGTGAGAATTAGTGGCCAGAATTAATAACTAAAAAGTAGCTGTAATAAAATAATAATAAACACTATGCCTAAACACAATAACAGTCCAGAAACTTAGCTCTAATAGCTATGTTATAACTCAATCATAAAAGGATCCAATTCGGGCATCCTCTGGAGTCCTGGCAGCTCTCTTCGGGGAAACAACCACCTCCTCGATAGATACCTAAACAAAAAAAAAGAAGAGAAAGCGCCCGCTCCATGTGTAAATTCGGTTTAACAATTTCATTTCCTGGACAAGATAAAAATAACAAACTCACAAACATCCGTTTGGTAAAAGCGTTGTATGAGACAGGCTCGTGCTCCGTGGTAATCCGGTGGTCAATCCGGTGGTCAATCCGCAGCTCCAGACTTTGGACGATGACCGGGAAACTCGATAGGCTGCGCCCCTTGCAGTGTGGTCCTCCGGCAATCTGTAGTATGCAGTTGTGATTCCACTCTGTAATTCCGGTGTCTCGCCTTGTTCGCGTACCAACTTCCCTTCCGGCG
>NW_027455184.1:37500-42950 GCF_040206685.1 Ascaphus truei
GGGGAGACCAGAGAGAGGGGAGACGGGGGAGACCAGAGAGATGGGAGACGGGGGAGACCAGAGAGAGGGGAGACGGGGGAGACCAGAGAGAGGGGTGACGGGGGAGACCAGAGAGAGGGGGGGAGACCAGAGAGAGGGGGGAGACCAGAGAGAGGGGAGACGGGGGAGACCAGAGAGAGGGGAGACCAGAGAGAGGGGAGACCAGAGAGAGGGAGACCAGAGAGGGGGGAGACCAGAGAGAGGGAGACCAGAGAGAGGGGAGACGGGGAGACCAGAGAGAGGGGAGACGGGGGGAGACCAGAGAGAGGGGAGATGGGGGGAGACCAGAGAGAGGGGGGCAGGGGTGACTGACTGACCGGGACAGGGGTGACTGACTGACCGGGGCAGGGGTGACTGACTGACCGGGGCAGGGGTGACTGACTGACCGGGGCAGGGGTGACTGACTGACCGGGGCAGGGGTGACTGACTGACCGGGGCAGGGGTGACTGACTGACCGGGGCAGGGGTGACTGACTGACCGGGGCAGGGGTGACTGACTGACCGGGGCAGGGGTGACTGACTGACCGGGGCAGGGGTGACTGACTGACCAGGGCAGGGGTGACTGATTCACCGGGGCAGGGGTGACTGACTGATTGGGGGGGGGGGGGGAGGTACCTCTGGTGTCACACATACTCCCATACACACATACACATTCTCCTATATATATACATACACACACACACACACACATACATACACACACTCCCACATACATACACACACTCCCACATACATACACACACTCCCACATACATACACACACTCCCACATACATACACACACTCTCACATACATACACACACTCCCACATACATACACACACTCCCACATACATACACACACTCCCACATACATACACATACTCCCACACACATATATATACACACACACACACATATATACACACCTATATACACACACACAGGCCGCGACCAGCACCACCATGCTCCCCTGCCCATCTCCTGCTCCGCTCCCACATGAGGGGGCTTCCCCCGCTCCCATCACCCGGCGCGGTCTCTGACGCGGGACCGGGGGGAAGCGGGGACATGAGGGGGCATCCCCCGCTCCCATCACCCGGCGCGCTCTCTGACGCGGGACCGGGGGGAAGCGGGGACATGAGGGGGCATCCCCTGCTCCCATCACCCGGCGCGCTCTCTGACGCGGGACCGGGGAGAAGCGGGGACGGAAGCGGGGACATGAGGGGGCATCCCCCGCTCCCATCACCCGGCGCGCTCTCTGACACGGGACCGGGGGGGAAGCGGGGGGGGGGGAGGGAACGGGGACATGAGGGGGCATCCCCCGCTCCCATCACCCGCTGCGCTCTCTGACACGGGACCGGGGGTTAAGCGGGGGGGGGGGGACAGGGACATGAGGGGGCATCCCCCGCTCCCATCACCCGCCGCGCTCTCTGACACGGGACCAGGGGGGAAGCAGGGGGGGGGGGGGAACGGGGACATGAGAGGGCATCCCCCGCTCCCATCACCATAACTGCGGGCAGCAGGAGCACCGGAGAGGGGAGGGAGGTGGAGGAAGGCACAGATAATACTTACTGTGTCCTCCATCCTCCATGGGAAAAAAATGGCCGCTCGTTGGGGGCTGGCTCATATAGAGCCTGGCCGCGCGCCCACAAAGCCTGGGAGCGCGCGCCAATCATCTGTCAGGTAGGGGGAGTTTTTTTTTTTTTCCAGCCAGCGCGAGCAGGGAAATTTCAGCGCGAGCAGGGAAATTTCAGCGCGAGCAGGGAAAATTTAAAAAACAAAACACGTGTGCTGCTTGGGCCAATAGTTACTCGCCTGGGGGTTAAATCCACCCGCCCCGGGCGAGTAAATGTATAGGATTGTCGAACACTGTATATATATATATATAATCTTCTTCTCTCTGAAGAAGACCGTTTTAGTCGGAACGCGTTGGAGTGAGAGTCTGTGGAGTGGGACCCCTACCCTTTTCCATGACAGGAGGCCTTGGCTATCTGTAAATTGGCCTTTCACACCTACGCTTTAATGGTGATGTATTTACATCTTTAATACTCGAGCATTTATTGCCTCCATTTCTGCAATTACTATTTTACAACAACAGCTATCTCCTTACGTTATGTGCACAAATCTGCAGTGTGTGTAGAGGTATATGTGCATGCTTGGATCAGAGCTGCTTGTGTGGAGAGGTATATGAGCATGCTTGGATCAGAGCTGCTTGTGTGTAGAGGTATATGTGCATGCTTGGATCAGAGCTGCTTGTGTGTAGAGGTATATGTGCATGCTTGGATCAGAGCTGCTTGTGTGGAGAGGTATATGTGCATGCTTGGATCAGAGCTGCTTGTGTGTAGAGGTATATGTGCATGCTTGGATCAGAGCTGCTTGTGTGTAGAGGTATATGTGCATGCTTGGATCAGAGCTGCTTGTGTGTAGAGGTATATGTGCATGATTGGATCAGAGCTGCTTGTGTGTAGAGGTATATGTGCATGCTTGGATCAGAGCTGCTTGTGTGGAGAGGTATATGTGCATGCTTGGATCAGAGCTGCTTGTGTGTGTAGAGGTATATGTGCATGCTTGGATCAGAGCTGCTTGTGTGTAGAGGTATATGTGCATGCTTGGATCAGAGCTGCTTGTGTGTAGAGGTATATGTGTATGCTTGGATCAGAGCTGCTTGTGTGTAGAGGTATATGTGCATGCTTGGATCAGAGCTGCTTGTGTGTAGAGGTATATGTGCATGCTTGGATCAGAGCTGCTTGTGTGTAGAGGTATATGTGCATGCTTGGATCAGAGCTGCTTGTGTGTAGAGGTATATGCGCATGCTTGGATCAGAGCTGCTTGTGTGGAGAGGTATATGCGCATGATTGGATCAGAGCTGCTTGTGTGTAGAGGTATATGTGCATGCTTGGATCAGAGCTGGAGTGTGTGTAGAGGTATATGTGCATGCTTGGATCAGAGCTGCTTGTGTGTAGAGGTATATGTGCATGATTGGATCAGAGCTGCTTGTGTGTAGAGGTATATGTGCATGCTTGGATCAGAGCTGGAGTGTGTGTAGAGGTATATGTGCATGCTTGGATCAGAGCTGCTTGTGTGTAGAGGTATATGTGCATGATTGGATCAGAGCTGCTTGTGTGGAGAGGTATATGTGCATGCTTGGATCAGAGCTGGAGTGTGTGTAGAGGTATATGTGCATGCTTGGATCAGAGCTGCTTGTGTGGAGAGGTATATGTGCATGCTTGGATCAGAGCTGCTTGTGTGTAGAGGTATATGTGCATGCTTGGATCAGAGCTGCTTGTGTGGAGAGGTATATGTGCATGCTTGGATCAGAGCTGCTTGTGTGTAGAGGTATATGTGCATGCTTGGATCAGAGCTGCTTGTGTGTAGAGGTATATGTGCATGATTGGATCAGAGCTGCTTGTGTGGAGAGGTATATGTGCATGCGTGGATCAGAGCTGCAGTGTGTGTAGAGGTATATGTGCATGCTTGGATCAGAGCTGCAGTGTGTGGAGAGGTATATGTGCATGCTTGGATCAGAGCTGCTTGTGTGGAGAGGTATATGTGCATGCTTGGATCAGAGTTGCAGTGTGTGTAGAGGTATATGTGCATGCTTGGATCAGAGCTGCTTGTGTGTAGAGGTATATGTGCATGCTTGGATCAGAGCTGCTTGTGTGTAGAGGTATATGTGCATGCTTGGATCAGAGTTGCAGTGTGTGTAGAGGTATATGTGCATGCTTGGATCAGAGCTGCTTGTGTGTAGAGGTATATGTGCATGCTTGGATCAGAGCTGCTTGTGTGTAGAGGTATATGTGCATGCTTGGATCAGAGCTGCTTGTGTGTAGAGGTATATGTGCATGCTTGGATCAGAGCTGCAGTGTGTGTAGAGGTATATGTGCATGCTTGGATCAGAGCTGCTTGTGTGTAGAGGTATATGTGCATGCTTGGATCAGAGCTGCTTGTGTGTAGAGGTATATGTGCATGCTTGGATCAGAGCTGCTTGTGTGTAGAGGTATATGTGCATGCTTGGATCAGAGCTGCTTGTGTGTAGAGGTATATGTGCATGCTTGGATCAGAGCTGCTTGTGTGTAGAGGTATATGTGCATGCTTGGATCAGAGCTGCTTGTGTGGAGAGGTATATGTGCATGCTTGGATCAGAGCTGCTTGTGTGTAGAGGTATATGTGCATGCTTGGATCAGAGCTGCTTGTGTGTGTAGAGGTATATGTGCATGCTTGGATCAGAGCTGCTTGTGTGTAGAGGTATATGTGCATGCTTGGATCAGAGCTGCTTGTGTGTGTAGAGGTATATGTGCATGCTTGGATCAGAGCTGCTTGTGTGTAGAGTTATATGTGCATGCTTGGATCAGAGCTGCTTGTGTGTGTAGAGGTATATGTGCATGCTTGGATCAGAGCTGCTTGTGTGTAGAGGTATATATGCATGCTTGGATCAGAGCTGCTTGTGCTGGTGATTACTTTTGCTGTTCTTTGCCTCACGGAATACATGTTTGGTAGATGTGAGTCCCCCTCCTCTTTTATCAATTTTTCTTCCCTTGTTTTTAACCCACAGTAATACATTTGTATTGTTATCACTTTCTTGGCATGCCCGTGTGCTTCTTCATAAGGATGCTTTTTTCGTTGTAATACATAACCATTATCCTTTAGCACCACTGTCCATTGTTATTATATCATAAATCAAGACAGTTTCTGGGCAACAGTGACGCACTGTGTTGATGCGGTATACTTTGTGTCACATATATATATTTATATATATATATATATATATATATATATATATATATATATAATCAAAAAATAAATAGACTATACCGTTCTGTGGCTAACGAAATGCTTTTATTTGTGCGAGCTTTCGAGATACGCTGATCTCTTCTTCTGGCGGTGTTACAATGAATGAAGCAAGCAAAGGGTATACTTAAAAACAGTGTCTCTTGGAATGTTATCTGTGCTTGTCTCTTCCCCCCCCCCCCCCCCTTGTGTGAATGTGATTTATGGCTAGAGGTGTTAAATGGTTCCTGAAAGTTAGTGATGTAAGAGTGTGTGTGTGTGTGTGTGTGTGTGTGTGTGTGTATCTGTGTGAATATAAATGAATGGAGAGCCCACAGTTTATACAGTGCTTTACAAAAGGTGTGTGTGTGGAGTGGGAGTTAATATAAATTGTTTGGGTAGGTGTGGAAATGTGAGAGATTGTAGCAAAACTAAAAGTGTGTGTAGATACTATGTGGTCCCTATTGGTGTATAGGGATGGAAAAACAAGGAGTATTTGTATGTGTAAGAGACAGCTGTGTGTGCATACATATAGCACAGTATGTACAGACATGGCCTTTAGCGCTCATGGGAAGAGAGTTCACTTGTGTCAGTAATGACTCATAAAATTTCGATCTCTGTTTAGGCCACCGCTAAGTGTCCCGAACAGTTGCATATATTTCTATTC
>NW_027455185.1:0-42917 GCF_040206685.1 Ascaphus truei
GTGGGCCCCCTCCTGCAGATGAACGTACCGCTGTGCCCCCTCGCTACTGCTGACCAGTCATATGGTCAGGCCAGAGCATGGTCAGCTGACGGGTCACAGGATGATGTCATCACATTAAATCATATGACAGCTGGCATGTCGGATGATGCAGCCTGGGCATTACATCACAGCTCTCCTGGCCAATCAAATGGCGAAGACAGGGCATTACATCACAGCTCTCCTGGCCAATCAAATGGCAAAGACAGAACATTACATCACAGCTCTCCTGGCCAATCAAATGATGAAGACAGAGCATTACATCACAGCTCTCCAGACCAATCAAATGGCGAAGACAGAGCATTACATCACAGCTCTCCTGGCCAATCAAATGGCGAAGACAGAGCATTACATCACAGCTCTCCTGGCCAATCAAATGGCGAAGACAGAGCATTACATCACAGCTCTCCTGGCCAATCAAATGGCGAAGACAGAGCATTACATCACAGCTCTCCTGGCCAATCAAATGGCGAAGACAGAGCATTACATCACAGCTCTCCTGGCCAATCAAATGGCGAAGACAGAGCATTACATCACAGCTCTCCAGACCAATCAAATGGCGAAGACAGAGCATTACATCACAGCTCTCCTGGCCAATCAAATGACGAAGACAGAGCATTACATCACAGCTCTCCTGGCCAATCAAATGACGAAGACAGAGCATTACATCACAGCTCTCCTGGCCAATCAAATGATGAAGACAGAGCATTACATCACAGCTGGCCTGGGCCGCCACACGTCACAGATAAAGCATTACATCATATGTCAGCTGAACGGTCACGCGGAGAAGTCCCGGAGAATCAGAACCAACAGGACGACACGGAGGAGATCACCATCATTAGTGACTGGCAAGAGAGTGAGAACCCTAACTGGGACATACTGGGAGAGCAGAGAGAGTGACTGGGACATACTGGGAGAGCAGAGAAAGTGACTGGGACATACTGGGAGACCAGAGAGAGTGACTGGGGCATACTGGGAGAGCAGAGAGAGTGACTGGGGCATACTGGGAGAGCAGAGAGAGTGACCGGGACATACTGGGAGAGCAGAGAGAGTGACTGGGGCATACTGGGAGAGCAGAGAGAGTGACTGGGACATACTGGGAGAGCAGAGAGAGTGACTGGGACATACTGGGAGAGCAGAGAGAGTGACTGGGGCATACTGGGAGAGCAGAGAGAGTGACTGGGGCATACTGGGAGAGCAGAGAGAGTGACTGGGACATACTGGGAGAGCAGAGAGAGTGACTGGGACATACTGGGAGAGCAGAGAGAGTGACTGGGACATACTGGGAGAGCAGAGAGAGTGACTGGGACATACTGGGAGAGCAGAGAGAGTGACTGGGACATACTGGGAGAGCAGAGAGAGTGACTGGGACATACTGGGAGAGCAGAGAGAGTGACTGGGACATACTGGGAGAGCAGAGAGAGTGACTGGGACATACTGGTAGAGCAGAGAGAGTGACTGGGACATACTGGGAGAGCAGAGAGAGTGACTGGGACATACTGGGAGAGCAGAGAGAGTGACTGGGACATACTGGGAGAGCAGAGAGAGTGACTGGGACATACTGGGAGAGCAGAGAGAGTGACTGGGACATACTGGGAGAGCAGAGAGAGTGACTGGGACATACTGGGAGAGCAGAGAGAGTGACTGGGACATACTGGTAGAGCAGAGAGAGTGACTGGGACATACTGGGAGAGCAGAGAGAGTGACTGGGACATACTGGGAGAGCAGAGAGTGACTGGGACATACTGGGAGAGCAGAGAGAGTGACTGGGACAAACTGGGAGAGCAGAGAGAGTGACTGGGACATACTGGGAGAGCAGAGAGAGTGACTGGGACATACTGGGAGAGCAGAGAGAGAGACTGGGACATACTGGGAGAGCAGAGAGAGTGACTGGGACATACTGGGAGAGCAGAGAGAGTGACTGGGACATACTGGGAGAGCAGAGAGAGTGACTGGGACATACTGGGAGAGCAGAGAGAGTGACTGGGACATACTGGGAGAGCAGAGAGAGTGACTGGGACATATTGGGAGATCAGAGAGAGTGACTGGGACATACTGGGAGAGCAGAGAGAGTGACTGGGACATACTGGGAGAGCAGAGAGAGTGACTGGGACATACTGGGAGAGCAGAGAGAGTGACTGGGACATACTGGGAGAGCAGAGAGTGACCGGGACATACTGGGAGAGCAGAGAGAGTGACCGGGACATACTGGGAGAGCAGAGAGAGTGACCGGGACATACTGGGAGAGCAGAGAGAGTGACCGGGACATACTGGGAGAGCAGAGAGAGTGACCGGGACATACTGGGAGAGCAGAGAGAGTGACCGGGACATACTGGGAGAGCAGAGAGAGTGACCGGGACATACTGGGAGAGCAGAGAGAGTGACCGGGACATACTGGGAGAGCAGAGAGTGTGACCGGGACATACTGGGAGAGCAGAGAGAGTGACCGGGACATACTGGGAGAGCAGAGTGACTGGGACATACTGGGAGAGCAGAGAGAGTGACTGGGACATACTGGGAGAGCAGAGAGAGTGACTGGGACATACTGGGAGAGCAGAGAGAGTGACTGGGACATACTGGGAGAGCAGAGAGAGTGACTGGGACATACTGGGAGAGCAGAGAGAGTGACTGGGACATACTGGGAGAGCAGAGAGAGTGACCGGGACATACTGGGAGAGCAGAGAGTGACTGGGACATACTCGAGAGCAGAGAGAGTGACTGGGACATACTGGGAGAGCAGAGAGAGTGACTGGGACATACTGGGAGAGCAGAGAGAGTGACTGGGACATACTGGGAGAGCAGAGAGAGTGACCGGGACATACTGGGAGAGCAGAGAGTGACCGGGGCATACTGGGAGAGCAGAGAGAGTGACCGGGACATACTGGGAGACAGAGAGAGTGACCGGGACATACTGGGAGAGCAGAGAGAGTGACCGGGACATACTGGGAGAGCAGAGAGAGTGACTGGGACATACTGGGAGAGCAGAGAGAGTGACTGGGACATACTGGGAGAGCAGAGAGAGTTACTGGGACATACTGGGAGAGCAGAGAGTGACTGGGACATACTGGGAGAGCAGAGAGAGTGACTGGGACATACTGGGAGAGCAGAGAGAGTGACTGGGACATACTGGGAGAGCAGAGAGTGACTGGGACATACTCGAGAGCAGAGAGAGTGACTGGGACATACTGGGAGAGCAGAGAGAGTGACTGGGACATACTGGGAGAGCAGAGAGAGTGACTGGGACATACTGGGAGAGCAGAGAGAGTGACCGGGACATACTGGGAGAGCAGAGAGTGACCGGGGCATACTGGGAGAGCAGAGAGAGTGACCGGGACATACTGGGAGACAGAGAGAGTGACCGGGACATACTGGGAGAGCAGAGAGAGTGACCGGGACATACTGGGAGAGCAGAGAGAGTGACTGGGACATACTGGGAGAGCAGAGAGAGTGACTGGGACATACTGGGAGAGCAGAGAGAGTTACTGGGACATACTGGGAGAGCAGAGAGTGACTGGGACATACTGGGAGAGCAGAGAGAGTGACTGGGGCATACTGGGAGAGCAGAGAGAGTGACTGGGGCATACTGGGAGAGCAGAGAGTGACTGGGACATACTGGGAGACAGAGAGTGTGACTGGGACATACTGGGAGAGCAGCGAATTACTGGGACATACTGGGGAGAGCAGAAAGAGTGACTGGGACATACTGGGAGAGCAGAGAGAGTGACTGGGACATACTGGGAGAGCAGAGAGAGTGACTGGGACATACTGGGAGAGCAGAGAGAGTGACCGGGACATACTGGGAGAGCAGAGAGAGTGACCGGGACATACTGGGAGAGCAGAGAGAGTGACTGGGACATACTGGGAGAGCAGAGAGAGTGACTGGGACATACTGGGAGAGCAGAGAGAGTGACTGGGGCATACTGGGAGAGCAGAGAAAGTGACTGGGACATACTGGGAGAGCAGAGAGAGTGACTAGGACATACTGGGAGAGCAGAGAGTGACTGGGACATACTGGGAGAGCAAAGAGAGTGACTGGGACATACTGGGAGAGCAGAGAGAGTGACTGGGACATACTGGGAGAGCAGAGAGAGTGACTGGGGCATACTGGGAGAGCAGAGAGAGTGACTGGGACATACTGGGGGAGCAGAGAGAGTGACTGGGGCATACTGGGAGAGCAGAGAGTGACTGGGAGAGCAGAGTGAGTGACTGGGACATACTGGGGGAGCAGAGAGAGTGACTGGGGCATACTGGGAGAGCAGAGAGTGACTGGGAGAGCAGAGAGAGTGACTGGGACATACTGGGAGAGCAGAGAGAGTGACTGGGGCATACTGGGAGAGCAGAGAGTGACTGGGAGAGCAGAGTGAGTGACTGGGACATACTGGGAGAGCAGAGAGAGTGACTGGGACATACTGGGAGAGCAGAGAGAGTGACTGGGACATACTGGGAGAGCAGAGAGAGTGACTGGGACATACTGGGAGAGCAGAGAGAGTGACTGGGACATACTGGGAGAGCAGAGAGAGTGACTGGGACATACTGGGAGAGCAGAGAGAGTGACTGGGACATACTGGGAGAGCAGAGAGAGTGACTGGGACATACTGGGAGAGCAGAGAGTGACTGGGACATACTGGGAGAGCAGAGAGAGTGACTGGGACATACTGGGAGAGCAGAGAGAGTGACTGGGGCATACTGGGAGAGCAGAGAGAGTGACTGGGACATACTGGGAGAGCAGAGAGAGTGACTGGGATATACTGGGAGAGCAGAGAGTGACTGGGACATACTGGGAGAGCAGAGAGAGTGACTGGGGCATACTGGGAGACAGAGTGACTGGGAGAGCAGAGAAAGTGACTGGGACATACTGGGAGAGCAGAGAGAGTGACTGGGACATACTGGGAGAGCAGAGAGAGTGACTGGGACATACTGGGAGAGCAGAGAGAGTGACTGGGACATACTGGGAGAGCAGAGAGAGTGACTGGGACATACTGGGAGAGCAGAGAGAGTGACTGGGACATACTGGGAGAGCAGAGAGAGTGACTGGGGCATACTGGGAGAGCAGAGAGAGAGTGACTGGGACATACTGGGAGAGCAGAGAGTGTGACTGGGACATACTGGGAGAGCAGAGAGTGACTTGGACATACTGGGAGAGCAGAGAGAGTGACTGGGACATACTGGGAGAGCAGAGAGAGTGACTGGGACATACTGGGAGAGCAGAGAGAGTGACTGGGACACACTGGGAGAGCAGAGAGAGTGACTGGGACATACTGGGAGAGCAGAGAGAGTGACTGGGACATACTGGGAGAGCAGAGAGGGACTGGGACATACTGGGAGAGCAGAGAGAGTGACTGGGACATACTGGGAGAGCAGAGAGAGTGACTGGGACATACTGGGAGAGCAGAGAGTGTGACTGGGACATACTGGGAGAGCAGAGAGAGTGACTGGGACATACTGGGAGAGCAGAGAGAGTGACTGGGACATACTGGGAGAGCAGAGAGAGTGACTGGGACATACTGGGAGAGCAGAGAGAGTGACTGGGACATACTGGGAGAGCAGAGAGAGTGACTGGGACATACTGGGAGAGCAGAGAGTGACTGGGACATACTGGGAGAGCAGAGAGAGTGACTGGGACAAACTGGGAGAGCAGAGAGAGTGACTGGGACATACTGGGAGAGCAGAGAGAGTGACTGGGACATACTGGGAGAGCAGAGAGAGAGACTGGGACATACTGGGAGAGCAGAGAGAGTCACTGGGACATACTGGGAGAGCAGAGAGAGTGACCGGGACATACTGGGAGAGCAGAGAGTGACCGGGGCATACTGGGAGAGCAGAGAGAGTGACCGGGACATACTGGGAGACAGAGAGAGTGACCGGGACATACTGGGAGAGCAGAGAGAGTGACCGGGACATACTGGGAGAGCAGAGAGAGTGACTGGGACATACTGGGAGAGCAGAGAGAGTGACTGGGACATACTGGGAGAGCAGAGAGAGTTACTGGGACATACTGGGAGAGCAGAGAGTGACTGGGACATACTGGGAGAGCAGAGAGAGTGACTGGGGCATACTGGGAGAGCAGAGAGAGTGACTGGGGCATACTGGGAGAGCAGAGAGTGACTGGGACATACTGGGAGACAGAGAGTGTGACTGGGACATACTGGGAGAGCAGAGAATTACTGGGACATACTGGGAGAGCAGAAAGAGTGACTGGGACATACTGGGAGAGCAGAGAGAGTGACTGGGACATACTGGGAGAGCAGAGAGAGTGACTGGGACATACTGGGAGAGCAGAGAGAGTGACCGGGACATACTGGGAGAGCAGAGAGAGTGACCGGGACATACTGGGAGAGCAGAGAGAGTGACTGGGACATACTGGGAGAGCAGAGAGAGTGACTGGGACATACTGGGAGAGCAGAGAGAGTGACTGGGGCATACTGGGAGAGCAGAGAAAGTGACTGGGACATACTGGGAGAGCAGAGAGAGTGACTAGGACATACTGGGAGAGCAGAGAGTGACTGGGACATACTGGGAGAGCAAAGAGAGTGACTGGGACATACTGGGAGAGCAGAGAGAGTGACTGGGACATACTGGGAGAGCAGAGAGAGTGACTGGGGCATACTGGGAGAGCAGAGAGAGTGACTGGGACATACTGGGGGAGCAGAGAGAGTGACTGGGGCATACTGGGAGAGCAGAGAGTGACTGGGAGAGCAGAGTGAGTGACTGGGACATACTGGGGGAGCAGAGAGAGTGACTGGGGCATACTGGGAGAGCAGAGAGTGACTGGGAGAGCAGAGAGAGTGACTGGGACATACTGGGAGAGCAGAGAGAGTGACTGGGGCATACTGGGAGAGCAGAGAGTGACTGGGAGAGCAGAGTGAGTGACTGGGACATACTGGGAGAGCAGAGAGAGTGACTGGGACATACTGGGAGAGCAGAGAGAGTGACTGGGACATACTGGGAGAGCAGAGAGAGTGACTGGGACATACTGGGAGAGCAGAGAGAGTGACTGGGACATACTGGGAGAGCAGAGAGAGTGACTGGGACATACTGGGAGAGCAGAGAGAGTGACTGGGACATACTGGGAGAGCAGAGAGAGTGACTGGGACATACTGGGAGAGCAGAGAGTGACTGGGACATACTGGGAGAGCAGAGAGAGTGACTGGGACATACTGGGAGAGCAGAGAGAGTGACTGGGGCATACTGGGAGAGCAGAGAGAGTGACTGGGACATACTGGGAGAGCAGAGAGAGTGACTGGGATATACTGGGAGAGCAGAGAGTGACTGGGACATACTGGGAGAGCAGAGAGAGTGACTGGGGCATACTGGGAGACAGAGTGACTGGGAGAGCAGAGAAAGTGACTGGGACATACTGGGAGAGCAGAGAGAGTGACTGGGACATACTGGGAGAGCAGAGAGAGTGACTGGGACATACTGGGAGAGCAGAGAGAGTGACTGGGACATACTGGGAGAGCAGAGAGAGTGACTGGGACATACTGGGAGAGCAGAGAGAGTGACTGGGACATACTGGGAGAGCAGAGAGAGTGACTGGGGCATACTGGGAGAGCAGAGAGAGAGTGACTGGGACATACTGGGAGAGCAGAGAGTGTGACTGGGACATACTGGGAGAGCAGAGAGTGACTTGGACATACTGGGAGAGCAGAGAGAGTGACTGGGACATACTGGGAGAGCAGAGAGAGTGACTGGGACATACTGGGAGAGCAGAGAGAGTGACTGGGACACACTGGGAGAGCAGAGAGAGTGACTGGGACATACTGGGAGAGCAGAGAGAGTGACTGGGACATACTGGGAGAGCAGAGAGGGACTGGGACATACTGGGAGAGCAGAGAGAGTGACTGGGACATACTGGGAGAGCAGAGAGAGTGACTGGGACATACTGGGAGAGCAGAGAGTGTGACTGGGACATACTGGGAGAGCAGAGAGAGTGACTGGGACATACTGGGAGAGCAGAGAGAGTGACTGGGACATACTGGGAGAGCAGAGAGAGTGACTGGGACATACTGGGAGAGCAGAGAGAGTGACTGGGACATACTGGGAGAGCAGAGAGAGTGACTGGGACATACTGGGAGAGCAGAGAGAGTGACTGGGACATACTGGGAGAGCAGAGAGTGACTGGGACATACTGGGAGAGCAGAGAGTGACTGGGACATACTGGGAGAGCAGAGAGAGTAACTGGGACATACTGGGAGAGCAGAGAGAGTGACTGGGACAAACTGGGAGAGCAGAGAGAGTGACTGGGACATACTGGGAGAGCAGAGAGAGTGACTGGGACATACTGGGAGAGCAGAGAGAGAGACTGGGACATACTGGGAGAGCAGAGAGAGTGACTGGGACATACTGGGAGAGCAGAGAGAGTGACTGGGACAAACTGGGAGAGCAGAGAGAGTGACTGGGACATACTGGGAGAGCAGAGAGTGACTGGGACATACTGGGAGAGCAGAGAGAGTGACTGGGACAAACTGGGAGAGCAGAGAGAGTGACTGGGACATACTGGGAGAGCAGAGAGAGTGACTGGGACATACTGGGAGAGCAGAGAGAGAGACTGGGACATACTGGGAGAGCAGAGAGAGTGACTGGGACATACTGGGAGAGCAGAGAGAGTGACTGGGACATACTGGGAGAGCAGAGAGAGTGACTGGGACATACTGGGAGAGCAGAGAGAGTGACTGGGACATACTGGGAGAGCAGAGAGAGTGACTGGGACATACTGGGAGAGCAGAGAGAGTGACTGGGACATACTGGGAGAGCAGAGAGTGACCGGGACATACTGGGAGAGCAGAGAGAGTGACCGGGACATACTGGGAGAGCAGAGAGAGTGACCGGGACATACTGGGAGAGCAGAGAGAGTGACCGGGACATACTGGGAGAGCAGAGAGAGTGACCGGGACATACTGGGAGAGCAGAGAGAGTGACCGGGACATACTGGGAGAGCAGAGAGAGTGACTGGGACATACTGGGAGAGCAGAGAGAGTGACCGGGACATACTGGGAGAGCAGAGTGACCGGGACATACTGGGAGAGCAGAGAGAGTGACTGGGACATACTGGGAGAGCAGAGAGAGTGACTGGGACATACTGGGAGAGCAGAGAGAGTGACTGGGACATACTGGGAGAGCAGAGAGAGTGACTGGGACATACTGGGAGAGCAGAGAGAGTGACTGGGACATACTGGGAGAGCAGAGAGGGACTGGGACATACTGGGAGAGCAGAGAGAGTGACTGGGACATACTGGGAGAGCAGAGAGGGACTGGGACATACTGGGAGAGCAGAGAGAGTGACTGGGACATACTGGGAGAGCAGAGAGAGTGACTGGGACATACTGGGAGAGCAGAGAGAGTGACCGGGACATACTGGGAGAGCAGAGAGAGTGACTGGGACATACTGGGAGAGCAGAGAGTGTGACTGGGACATACTGGGAGAGCAGAGAGAGTGACCGGGACATACTGGGAGAGCAGAGAGTGACTGGGACATACTGGGAGAGCAGAGTGACCGGGACATACTGGGAGAGCAGAGAGAGTGACTGGGACATACTGGGAGAGCAGAGAGAGTGACTGGGACATACTGGGAGAGCAGAGAGAGTGACCGGGACATACTGGGAGAGCAGAGAGAGTGACTGGGACATACTGGGAGAGCAGAGAGAGTGACTGGGACATACTGGGAGAGCAGAGAGAGTGACTGGGACATACTGGGAGAGCAGAGAGAGTGACTGGGACATACTGGGAGAGCAGAGAGAGTGACCGGGACATACTGGGAGAGCAGAGAGAGTGACTGGGACATACTGGGAGAGCAGAGAGAGTGACTGGGACATACTGGGAGAGCAGAGAGAGTGACTGGGACATACTGGGAGAGCAGAGAGAGTGACTGGGACATACTGGGAGAGCAGAGAGAGTGACTGGGACATACTGGGAGAGCAGAGAGAGTGACTGGGACATACTGGGAGAGCAGAGAGAGTTACTGGGACATACTGGGAGAGCAGAGAGTGACTGGGACATACTGGGAGAGCAGAGAGAGTGACTGGGGCATACTGGGAGAGCAGAGAGAGTGACTGGGGCATACTGGGAGAGCAGAGAGTGACTGGGACATACTGGGAGACAGAGAGTGTGACTGGGACATACTGGGAGAGCAGAGAATTACTGGGACATACTGGGAGAGCAGAAAGAGTGACTGGGACATACTGGGAGAGCAGAGAGAGTGACTGGGACATACTGGGAGAGCAGAGAGAGTGACTGGGACATACTGGGAGAGCAGAGAGAGTGACCGGGACATACTGGGAGAGCAGAGAGAGTGACCGGGACATACTGGGAGAGCAGAGAGAGTGACTGGGACATACTGGGAGAGCAGAGAGAGTGACTGGGACATACTGGGAGAGCAGAGAGAGTGACTGGGGCATACTGGGAGAGCAGAGAAAGTGACTGGGACATACTGGGAGAGCAGAGAGAGTGACTAGGACATACTGGGAGAGCAGAGAGTGACTGGGACATACTGGGAGAGCAAAGAGAGTGACTGGGACATACTGGGAGAGCAGAGAGAGTGACTGGGACATACTGGGAGAGCAGAGAGAGTGACTGGGGCATACTGGGAGAGCAGAGAGAGTGACTGGGACATACTGGGGGAGCAGAGAGAGTGACTGGGGCATACTGGGAGAGCAGAGAGTGACTGGGAGAGCAGAGTGAGTGACTGGGACATACTGGGGGAGCAGAGAGAGTGACTGGGGCATACTGGGAGAGCAGAGAGTGACTGGGAGAGCAGAGAGAGTGACTGGGACATACTGGGAGAGCAGAGAGAGTGACTGGGGCATACTGGGAGAGCAGAGAGTGACTGGGAGAGCAGAGTGAGTGACTGGGACATACTGGGAGAGCAGAGAGAGTGACTGGGACATACTGGGAGAGCAGAGAGAGTGACTGGGACATACTGGGAGAGCAGAGAGAGTGACTGGGACATACTGGGAGAGCAGAGAGAGTGACTGGGACATACTGGGAGAGCAGAGAGAGTGACTGGGACATACTGGGAGAGCAGAGAGAGTGACTGGGACATACTGGGAGAGCAGAGAGAGTGACTGGGACATACTGGGAGAGCAGAGAGTGACTGGGACATACTGGGAGAGCAGAGAGAGTGACTGGGACATACTGGGAGAGCAGAGAGAGTGACTGGGGCATACTGGGAGAGCAGAGAGAGTGACTGGGACATACTGGGAGAGCAGAGAGAGTGACTGGGATATACTGGGAGAGCAGAGAGTGACTGGGACATACTGGGAGAGCAGAGAGAGTGACTGGGGCATACTGGGAGACAGAGTGACTGGGAGAGCAGAGAAAGTGACTGGGACATACTGGGAGAGCAGAGAGAGTGACTGGGACATACTGGGAGAGCAGAGAGAGTGACTGGGACATACTGGGAGAGCAGAGAGAGTGACTGGGACATACTGGGAGAGCAGAGAGAGTGACTGGGACATACTGGGAGAGCAGAGAGAGTGACTGGGACATACTGGGAGAGCAGAGAGAGTGACTGGGGCATACTGGGAGAGCAGAGAGAGAGTGACTGGGACATACTGGGAGAGCAGAGAGTGTGACTGGGACATACTGGGAGAGCAGAGAGTGACTTGGACATACTGGGAGAGCAGAGAGAGTGACTGGGACATACTGGGAGAGCAGAGAGAGTGACTGGGACATACTGGGAGAGCAGAGAGAGTGACTGGGACACACTGGGAGAGCAGAGAGAGTGACTGGGACATACTGGGAGAGCAGAGAGAGTGACTGGGACATACTGGGAGAGCAGAGAGGGACTGGGACATACTGGGAGAGCAGAGAGAGTGACTGGGACATACTGGGAGAGCAGAGAGAGTGACTGGGACATACTGGGAGAGCAGAGAGTGTGACTGGGACATACTGGGAGAGCAGAGAGAGTGACTGGGACATACTGGGAGAGCAGAGAGAGTGACTGGGACATACTGGGAGAGCAGAGAGAGTGACTGGGACATACTGGGAGAGCAGAGAGAGTGACTGGGACATACTGGGAGAGCAGAGAGAGTGACTGGGACATACTGGGAGAGCAGAGAGAGTGACTGGGACATACTGGGAGAGCAGAGAGTGACTGGGACATACTGGGAGAGCAGAGAGTGACTGGGACATACTGGGAGAGCAGAGAGAGTAACTGGGACATACTGGGAGAGCAGAGAGAGTGACTGGGACAAACTGGGAGAGCAGAGAGAGTGACTGGGACATACTGGGAGAGCAGAGAGAGTGACTGGGACATACTGGGAGAGCAGAGAGAGAGACTGGGACATACTGGGAGAGCAGAGAGAGTGACTGGGACATACTGGGAGAGCAGAGAGAGTGACTGGGACAAACTGGGAGAGCAGAGAGAGTGACTGGGACATACTGGGAGAGCAGAGAGTGACTGGGACATACTGGGAGAGCAGAGAGAGTGACTGGGACAAACTGGGAGAGCAGAGAGAGTGACTGGGACATACTGGGAGAGCAGAGAGAGTGACTGGGACATACTGGGAGAGCAGAGAGAGAGACTGGGACATACTGGGAGAGCAGAGAGAGTGACTGGGACATACTGGGAGAGCAGAGAGAGTGACTGGGACATACTGGGAGAGCAGAGAGAGTGACTGGGACATACTGGGAGAGCAGAGAGAGTGACTGGGACATACTGGGAGAGCAGAGAGAGTGACTGGGACATACTGGGAGAGCAGAGAGAGTGACTGGGACATACTGGGAGAGCAGAGAGTGACCGGGACATACTGGGAGAGCAGAGAGAGTGACCGGGACATACTGGGAGAGCAGAGAGAGTGACCGGGACATACTGGGAGAGCAGAGAGAGTGACCGGGACATACTGGGAGAGCAGAGAGAGTGACCGGGACATACTGGGAGAGCAGAGAGAGTGACCGGGACATACTGGGAGAGCAGAGAGAGTGACCGGGACATACTGGGAGAGCAGAGAGAGTGACCGGGACATACTGGGAGAGCAGAGTGACCGGGACATACTGGGAGAGCAGAGAGAGTGACTGGGACATACTGGGAGAGCAGAGAGAGTGACTGGGACATACTGGGAGAGCAGAGAGAGTGACTGGGACATACTGGGAGAGCAGAGAGAGTGACTGGGACATACTGGGAGAGCAGAGAGAGTGACTGGGACATACTGGGAGAGCAGAGAGGGACTGGGACATACTGGGAGAGCAGAGAGAGTGACTGGGACATACTGGGAGAGCAGAGAGGGACTGGGACATACTGGGAGAGCAGAGAGAGTGACTGGGACATACTGGGAGAGCAGAGAGAGTGACTGGGACATACTGGGAGAGCAGAGAGAGTGACCGGGACATACTGGGAGAGCAGAGAGAGTGACTGGGACATACTGGGAGAGCAGAGAGTGTGACTGGGACATACTGGGAGAGCAGAGAGAGTGACCGGGACATACTGGGAGAGCAGAGAGTGACTGGGACATACTGGGAGAGCAGAGTGACCGGGACATACTGGGAGAGCAGAGAGAGTGACTGGGACATACTGGGAGAGCAGAGAGAGTGACTGGGACATACTGGGAGAGCAGAGAGAGTGACCGGGACATACTGGGAGAGCAGAGAGAGTGACTGGGACATACTGGGAGAGCAGAGAGAGTGACTGGGACATACTGGGAGAGCAGAGAGAGTGACTGGGACATACTGGGAGAGCAGAGAGAGTGACTGGGACATACTGGGAGAGCAGAGAGAGTGACCGGGACATACTGGGAGAGCAGAGAGAGTGACTGGGACATACTGGGAGAGCAGAGAGTGACCGGGACATACTGGGAGAGCAGAGAGAGTGACCGGGACATACTGGGAGAGCAGAGAGTGACCGGGACATACTGGGAGAGCAGAGAGAGTGACCGGGACATACTGGGAGAGCAGAGAGAGTGACCGGGACATACTGGGAGAGCAGAGAGAGTGACCGGGACATACTGGGAGAGCAGAGAGAGTGACCGGGACATACTGGGAGAGCAGAGAGAGTGACCGGGACATACTGGGAGAGCAGAGAGAGTGACCGGGACATACTGGGAGAGCAGAGAGAGTGACCGGGACATACTGGGAGAGCAGAGAGAGTGACTGGGACATACTGGGAGAGCAGAGAGAGTGACTGGGGCATACTGGGAGAGCAGAGTGACCGGGACATACTGGGAGAGCAGAGAGAGTGACTGGGACATACTGGGAGAGCAGAGAGTGACTGGGACATACTGGGAGACAGAGAGTGTGACTGGGACATACTGGGAGAGCAGAGAATTACTGGGACATACTGGGAGAGCAGAAAGAGTGACTGGGACATACTGGGAGAGCAGAGAGAGTGACTGGGACATACTGGGAGAGCAGAGAGAGTGACTGGGACATACTGGGAGAGCAGAGAGAGTGACCGGGACATACTGGGAGAGCAGAGAGAGTGACCGGGACATACTGGGAGAGCAGAGAGAGTGACTGGGACATACTGGGAGAGCAGAGAGAGTGACTGGGACATACTGGGAGAGCAGAGAGAGTGACTGGGGCATACTGGGAGAGCAGAGAAAGTGACTGGGACATACTGGGAGAGCAGAGAGAGTGACTAGGACATACTGGGAGAGCAGAGAGTGACTGGGACATACTGGGAGAGCAAAGAGAGTGACTGGGACATACTGGGAGAGCAGAGAGAGTGACTGGGACATACTGGGAGAGCAGAGAGAGTGACTGGGGCATACTGGGAGAGCAGAGAGAGTGACTGGGACATACTGGGGGAGCAGAGAGAGTGACTGGGGCATACTGGGAGAGCAGAGAGTGACTGGGAGAGCAGAGTGAGTGACTGGGACATACTGGGGGAGCAGAGAGAGTGACTGGGGCATACTGGGAGAGCAGAGAGTGACTGGGAGAGCAGAGAGAGTGACTGGGACATACTGGGAGAGCAGAGAGAGTGACTGGGGCATACTGGGAGAGCAGAGAGTGACTGGGAGAGCAGAGTGAGTGACTGGGACATACTGGGAGAGCAGAGAGAGTGACTGGGACATACTGGGAGAGCAGAGAGAGTGACTGGGACATACTGGGAGAGCAGAGAGAGTGACTGGGACATACTGGGAGAGCAGAGAGAGTGACTGGGACATACTGGGAGAGCAGAGAGAGTGACTGGGACATACTGGGAGAGCAGAGAGAGTGACTGGGACATACTGGGAGAGCAGAGAGAGTGACTGGGACATACTGGGAGAGCAGAGAGTGACTGGGACATACTGGGAGAGCAGAGAGAGTGACTGGGACATACTGGGAGAGCAGAGAGAGTGACTGGGGCATACTGGGAGAGCAGAGAGAGTGACTGGGACATACTGGGAGAGCAGAGAGAGTGACTGGGATATACTGGGAGAGCAGAGAGTGACTGGGACATACTGGGAGAGCAGAGAGAGTGACTGGGGCATACTGGGAGACAGAGTGACTGGGAGAGCAGAGAAAGTGACTGGGACATACTGGGAGAGCAGAGAGAGTGACTGGGACATACTGGGAGAGCAGAGAGAGTGACTGGGACATACTGGGAGAGCAGAGAGAGTGACTGGGACATACTGGGAGAGCAGAGAGAGTGACTGGGACATACTGGGAGAGCAGAGAGAGTGACTGGGACATACTGGGAGAGCAGAGAGAGTGACTGGGGCATACTGGGAGAGCAGAGAGAGAGTGACTGGGACATACTGGGAGAGCAGAGAGTGTGACTGGGACATACTGGGAGAGCAGAGAGTGACTTGGACATACTGGGAGAGCAGAGAGAGTGACTGGGACATACTGGGAGAGCAGAGAGAGTGACTGGGACATACTGGGAGAGCAGAGAGAGTGACTGGGACACACTGGGAGAGCAGAGAGAGTGACTGGGACATACTGGGAGAGCAGAGAGAGTGACTGGGACATACTGGGAGAGCAGAGAGGGACTGGGACATACTGGGAGAGCAGAGAGAGTGACTGGGACATACTGGGAGAGCAGAGAGAGTGACTGGGACATACTGGGAGAGCAGAGAGTGTGACTGGGACATACTGGGAGAGCAGAGAGAGTGACTGGGACATACTGGGAGAGCAGAGAGAGTGACTGGGACATACTGGGAGAGCAGAGAGAGTGACTGGGACATACTGGGAGAGCAGAGAGAGTGACTGGGACATACTGGGAGAGCAGAGAGAGTGACTGGGACATACTGGGAGAGCAGAGAGAGTGACTGGGACATACTGGGAGAGCAGAGAGTGACTGGGACATACTGGGAGAGCAGAGAGTGACTGGGACATACTGGGAGAGCAGAGAGAGTAACTGGGACATACTGGGAGAGCAGAGAGAGTGACTGGGACAAACTGGGAGAGCAGAGAGAGTGACTGGGACATACTGGGAGAGCAGAGAGAGTGACTGGGACATACTGGGAGAGCAGAGAGAGAGACTGGGACATACTGGGAGAGCAGAGAGAGTGACTGGGACATACTGGGAGAGCAGAGAGAGTGACTGGGACAAACTGGGAGAGCAGAGAGAGTGACTGGGACATACTGGGAGAGCAGAGAGTGACTGGGACATACTGGGAGAGCAGAGAGAGTGACTGGGACAAACTGGGAGAGCAGAGAGAGTGACTGGGACATACTGGGAGAGCAGAGAGAGTGACTGGGACATACTGGGAGAGCAGAGAGAGAGACTGGGACATACTGGGAGAGCAGAGAGAGTGACTGGGACATACTGGGAGAGCAGAGAGAGTGACTGGGACATACTGGGAGAGCAGAGAGAGTGACTGGGACATACTGGGAGAGCAGAGAGAGTGACTGGGACATACTGGGAGAGCAGAGAGAGTGACTGGGACATACTGGGAGAGCAGAGAGAGTGACTGGGACATACTGGGAGAGCAGAGAGTGACCGGGACATACTGGGAGAGCAGAGAGAGTGACCGGGACATACTGGGAGAGCAGAGAGAGTGACCGGGACATACTGGGAGAGCAGAGAGAGTGACCGGGACATACTGGGAGAGCAGAGAGAGTGACCGGGACATACTGGGAGAGCAGAGAGAGTGACCGGGACATACTGGGAGAGCAGAGAGAGTGACCGGGACATACTGGGAGAGCAGAGAGAGTGACCGGGACATACTGGGAGAGCAGAGTGACCGGGACATACTGGGAGAGCAGAGAGAGTGACTGGGACATACTGGGAGAGCAGAGAGAGTGACTGGGACATACTGGGAGAGCAGAGAGAGTGACTGGGACATACTGGGAGAGCAGAGAGAGTGACTGGGACATACTGGGAGAGCAGAGAGAGTGACTGGGACATACTGGGAGAGCAGAGAGGGACTGGGACATACTGGGAGAGCAGAGAGAGTGACTGGGACATACTGGGAGAGCAGAGAGGGACTGGGACATACTGGGAGAGCAGAGAGAGTGACTGGGACATACTGGGAGAGCAGAGAGAGTGACTGGGACATACTGGGAGAGCAGAGAGAGTGACCGGGACATACTGGGAGAGCAGAGAGAGTGACTGGGACATACTGGGAGAGCAGAGAGTGTGACTGGGACATACTGGGAGAGCAGAGAGAGTGACCGGGACATACTGGGAGAGCAGAGAGTGACTGGGACATACTGGGAGAGCAGAGTGACCGGGACATACTGGGAGAGCAGAGAGAGTGACTGGGACATACTGGGAGAGCAGAGAGAGTGACTGGGACATACTGGGAGAGCAGAGAGAGTGACCGGGACATACTGGGAGAGCAGAGAGAGTGACTGGGACATACTGGGAGAGCAGAGAGAGTGACTGGGACATACTGGGAGAGCAGAGAGAGTGACTGGGACATACTGGGAGAGCAGAGAGAGTGACTGGGACATACTGGGAGAGCAGAGAGAGTGACCGGGACATACTGGGAGAGCAGAGAGAGTGACTGGGACATACTGGGAGAGCAGAGAGTGACCGGGACATACTGGGAGAGCAGAGAGAGTGACCGGGACATACTGGGAGAGCAGAGAGTGACCGGGACATACTGGGAGAGCAGAGAGAGTGACCGGGACATACTGGGAGAGCAGAGAGAGTGACCGGGACATACTGGGAGAGCAGAGAGAGTGACCGGGACATACTGGGAGAGCAGAGAGAGTGACCGGGACATACTGGGAGAGCAGAGAGAGTGACCGGGACATACTGGGAGAGCAGAGAGAGTGACCGGGACATACTGGGAGAGCAGAGAGAGTGACCGGGACATACTGGGAGAGCAGAGTGACCGGGACATACTGGGAGAGCAGAGAGAGTGACTGGGACATACTGGGAGAGCAGAGAGAGTGACTGGGACATACTGGGAGAGCAGAGAGAGTGACTAGGACATACTGGGAGAGCAGAGAGAGTGACTGGGACATACTGGGAGAGCAGAGAGAGTGACTGGGACATACTCGAGAGCAGAGAGAGTGACTGGGACATACTGGGAGAGCAGAGAGAGTGACTGGGACATACTGGGAGAGCAGAGAGAGTGACTGGGACATACTGGGAGAGCAGAGAGAGTGACCGGGACATACTGGGAGAGCAGAGAGAGTGACTGGGACATACTCGGAGAGCAGAGAGAGTGACCGGGACATACTGGGAGACAGAGAGTGACCGGGGCATACTGGGAGAGCAGAGAGAGTGACCGGGACATACTGGGAGAGCAGAGAGAGTGACCGGGACATACTGGGAGAGCAGAGAGAGTGACCGGGACATACTGGGAGAGCAGAGAGAGTGACTGGGACATACTGGGAGAGCAGAGAGTGACTGGGACATATTGGGAGAGCAGAGAGAGTGACCGGGACATACTGGGAGAGCAGAGAGAGTGACTGGGACATACTGGGAGAGCAGAGAGTGACTGGGACATACTGGGAGAGCAGAGAGAGTAACTGGGGCATACTGGGAGAGCAGAGAGAGTGACTGGGACATACTGGGAGAGCAGAGAGAGTGACTGGGACATACTGGGAGAGCAGAGAGAGTGACTGGGACATACTGGGAGAGCAGAGAGTGACTGGGACATACTGGGAGAGCAGAGAGAGTGACTGGGACATACTGGGAGAGCAGAGAGAGTGACTGGGACATACTGGAAGAGCAGAGAGAGTGACTGGGGCATACTGGGAGAGCAGAGAGTGACTGGGAGAGCAGAGAGAGTGACTGGGACATACTGGGAGAGCAGAGAGAGTGACTGGGACATACTGGAAGAGCAGAGAGAGTGACTGGGGCATACTGGGAGAGCAGAGAGAGTGACTGGGACATACTGGGAGAGCAGAGAGAGTGACTGGGACATACTGGGAGAGCAGAGAGAGTGACTGGGACATACTGGGAGAGCAGAGAGCGTGACTGGGACATACTGGGAGAGCAGAGAGAGTGACTGGGACATACTGGGAGAGCAGAGAGTGACTGGGACATACTGGAAGAGCAGAGAGAGTGACTGGGACATACTGGGAGAGCAGAGAGAGTGACTGGGACATACTGGGAGAGCAGAGAGATACTGGGACATACTGGGAGAGCAGAGAGTGACTGGGGCATACTGGGAGAGCAGAGAGTGACTGGGGCATACTGGGAGAGCAGAGAGAGTGACTGGGACATACTGGGAGAGCAGAGAGTGACTGGGACATACTGGGAGAGCAGAGAGAGTGACTGGGACATACTGGGAGAGCAGAGAGTGACTGGGACATACTGGAAGAGCAGAGAGAGTGACTGGGACATACTGGGAGAGCAGAGAGAGTGACTGGGACATACTGGGAGAGCAGAGAGAGTGACTGGGGCATACTGGGAGAGCAGAGAGAGTGACTGGGACATACTGGGAGAGCAGAGAGAGTGACTGGGGCATACTGGGAGAGCAGAGAGAGTGACTGGGACATACTGGGAGAGCAGAGAGAGTGACTGGGACATACTGGGAGAGCAGAGAGAGTGACCGGGACATACTGGGAGAGCAGAGAGAGTGACCGGGACATACTGGGAGAGCAGAGAGAGTGACCGGGACATACTGGGAGAGCAGAGAGAGTGACTGGGACATACTGGGAGAGCAGAGAGAGTGACTGGGACATACTGGGAGAGCAGAGAGAGTGACCGGGACATACTGGGAGAGCAGAGAGAGTGACTGGGACATACTGGGAGAGCAGAGAGAGTGACTGGGACATACTGGGAGAGCAGAGAGAATGACTGGGACATACTGGGGGAGCAGAGAGAGTGACTGGGACATACTGGGAGAGCAGAGAGTGACTGGGACATACTGGGAGAGCAGAGAGTGACTGGGACATACTGGGAGAGCAGAGAGTGACTGGGACATACTGGGAGAGCAGAGAGAGTGACTGGGGCATACTGGGAGACAGAGAAAGTGACTGGGACATACTGGGAGAGCAGAGAGAGTGACTGGGGCATACTGGGAGAGCAGAGAGAGTGACTGGGACATACTGGGAGAGCAGAGAGTGACTGGGACATATTGGGAGAGCAGAGAGAGTGACTGGGACATACTGGGAGAGCAGAGAGAGTGACTGGGACATACTGGAAGAGCAGAGAGAGTGACTGGGACATACTGGGAGAGCAGAGAGAGTGACTGGGACATACTGGGAGAGCAGAGAGAGTTACTGGGACATACTGGGAGAGCAGAGAGTGACTGGGACATACTGGGAGAGCAGAGAGAGTGACTGGGGCATACTGGGAGAGCAGAGAGAGTGACTGGGGCATACTGGGAGAGCAGAGAGTGACTGGGACATACTGGGAGACAGAGAGTGTGACTGGGACATACTGGGAGAGCAGAGAATGACTGGGACATACTGGGAGAGCAGAAAGAGTGACTGGGACATACTGGGAGAGCAGAGAGAGTGACTGGGACATACTGGGAGAGCAGAGAGAGTGACTGGGACATACTGGGAGAGCAGAGAGAGTGACTGGGGCATACTGGGAGAGCAGAGAAAGTGACTGGGACATACTGGGAGAGCAGAGAGAGTGACTAGGACATACTGGGAGAGCAGAGAGTGACTGGGACATACTGGGAGAGCAAAGAGAGTGACTGGGACATACTGGGAGAGCAGAGAGAGTGACTGGGACATACTGGGAGAGCAGAGAGAGTGACTGGGGCATACTGGGAGAGCAGAGAGTGACTGGGAGAGCAGAGAGAGTGACTGGGACATACTGGGAGAGCAGAGAGAGTGACTGGGGCATACTGGGAGAGCAGAGAGTGACTGGGAGAGCAGAGTGAGTGACTGGGACATACTGGGAGAGCAGAGAGAGTGACTGGGACATACTGGGAGAGCAGAGAGAGTGACTGGGACATACTGGGAGAGCAGAGAGAGTGACTGGGACATACTGGGAGAGCAGAGAGAGTGACTGGGACATAGTGGGAGAGCAGAGAGAGTGACTGGGACATACTGGGAGAGCAGAGAGAGTGACTGGGACATACTGGGAGAGCAGAGAGAGTGACTGGGACATACTGGGAGAGCAGAGAGTGACTGGGACATACTGGGAGAGCAGAGAGAGTGACTGGGACATACTGGGAGAGCAGAGAGAGTGACTGGGGCATACTGGGAGAGCAGAGAGAGTGACTGGGACATACTGGGAGAGCAGAGAGAGTGACTGGGACATACTGGGAGAGCAGAGAGAGTGACTGGGGCATACTGGGAGACAGAGTGACTGGGAGAGCAGAGAAAGTGACTGGGACATACTGGGAGAGCAGAGAGAGTGACTGGGACATACTGGGAGAGCAGAGAGAGTGACTGGGACATACTGGGAGAGCAGAGAGAGTGACTGGGACATACTGGGAGAGCAGAGAGAGAGACTGGGACATACTGGGAGAGCAGAGAGAGTGACTGGGACATACTGGGAGAGCAGAGAGAGTGACTGGGACATACTGGGAGAGCAGAGAGAGTGACTGGGACATACTGGGAGAGCAGAGAGAGTGACTGGGACATACTGGGAGAGCAGAGAGAGTGACTGGGACATACTGGGAGAGCAGAGAGAGTGACTGGGACATATTGGGAGATCAGAGAGAGTGACTGGGACATACTGGGAGAGCAGAGAGAGTGACTGGGACATACTGGGAGAGCAGAGAGAGTGACTGGGACATACTGGGAGAGCAGAGAGAGTGACTGGGACATACTGGGAGAGCAGAGAGTGACCGGGACATACTGGGAGAGCAGAGAGAGTGACCGGGACATACTGGGAGAGCAGAGAGAGTGACCGGGACATACTGGGAGAGCAGAGAGAGTGACCGGGACATACTGGGAGAGCAGAGAGAGTGACCGGGACATACTGGGAGAGCAGAGAGAGTGACCGGGACATACTGGGAGAGCAGAGAGAGTGACCGGGACATACTGGGAGAGCAGAGAGAGTGACCGGGACATACTGGGAGAGCAGAGAGTGTGACCGGGACATACTGGGAGAGCAGAGAGAGTGACCGGGACATACTGGGAGAGCAGAGTGACCGGGACATACTGGGAGAGCAGAGAGAGTGACTGGGACATACTGGGAGAGCAGAGAGAGTGACTGGGACATACTGGGAGAGCAGAGAGAGTGACTGGGACATACTGGGAGAGCAGAGAGAGTGACTGGGACATACTGGGAGAGCAGAGAGAGTGACTGGGACATACTGGGAGAGCAGAGAGAGTGACCGGGACATACTGGGAGAGCAGAGAGTGACTGGGACATTCTCGAGAGCAGAGAGAGTGACTGGGACATACTGGGAGAGCAGAGAGAGTGACTGGGACATACTGGGAGAGCAGAGAGAGTGACTGGGACATACTGGGAGAGCAGAGAGAGTGACCGGGACATACTGGGAGAGCAGAGAGTGACCGGGGCATACTGGGAGAGCAGAGAGAGTGACCGGGACATACTGGGAGACAGAGAGAGTGACCGGGACATACTGGGAGAGCAGAGAGAGTGACCGGGACATACTGGGAGAGCAGAGAGAGTGACTGGGACATACTGGGAGAGCAGAGAGAGTGACTGGGACATACTGGGAGAGCAGAGAGAGTTACTGGGACATACTGGGAGAGCAGAGAGTGACTGGGACATACTGGGAGAGCAGAGAGAGTGACTGGGACATACTGGGAGAGCAGAGAGAGTGACTGGGACATACTGGGAGAGCAGAGAGTGACTGGGACATACTCGAGAGCAGAGAGAGTGACTGGGACATACTGGGAGAGCAGAGAGAGTGACTGGGACATACTGGGAGAGCAGAGAGAGTGACTGGGACATACTGGGAGAGCAGAGAGAGTGACCGGGACATACTGGGAGAGCAGAGAGTGACCGGGGCATACTGGGAGAGCAGAGAGAGTGACCGGGACATACTGGGAGACAGAGAGAGTGACCGGGACATACTGGGAGAGCAGAGAGAGTGACCGGGACATACTGGGAGAGCAGAGAGAGTGACTGGGACATACTGGGAGAGCAGAGAGAGTGACTGGGACATACTGGGAGAGCAGAGAGAGTTACTGGGACATACTGGGAGAGCAGAGAGTGACTGGGACATACTGGGAGAGCAGAGAGAGTGACTGGGGCATACTGGGAGAGCAGAGAGAGTGACTGGGGCATACTGGGAGAGCAGAGAGTGACTGGGACATACTGGGAGACAGAGAGTGTGACTGGGACATACTGGGAGAGCAGAGAATTACTGGGACATACTGGGAGAGCAGAAAGAGTGACTGGGACATACTGGGAGAGCAGAGAGAGTGACTGGGACATACTGGGAGAGCAGAGAGAGTGACTGGGACATACTGGGAGAGCAGAGAGAGTGACCGGGACATACTGGGAGAGCAGAGAGAGTGACCGGGACATACTGGGAGAGCAGAGAGAGTGACTGGGACATACTGGGAGAGCAGAGAGAGTGACTGGGACATACTGGGAGAGCAGAGAGAGTGACTGGGGCATACTGGGAGAGCAGAGAAAGTGACTGGGACATACTGGGAGAGCAGAGAGAGTGACTAGGACATACTGGGAGAGCAGAGAGTGACTGGGACATACTGGGAGAGCAAAGAGAGTGACTGGGACATACTGGGAGAGCAGAGAGAGTGACTGGGACATACTGGGAGAGCAGAGAGAGTGACTGGGGCATACTGGGAGAGCAGAGAGAGTGACTGGGACATACTGGGGGAGCAGAGAGAGTGACTGGGGCATACTGGGAGAGCAGAGAGTGACTGGGAGAGCAGAGTGAGTGACTGGGACATACTGGGGGAGCAGAGAGAGTGACTGGGGCATACTGGGAGAGCAGAGAGTGACTGGGAGAGCAGAGAGAGTGACTGGGACATACTGGGAGAGCAGAGAGAGTGACTGGGGCATACTGGGAGAGCAGAGAGTGACTGGGAGAGCAGAGTGAGTGACTGGGACATACTGGGAGAGCAGAGAGAGTGACTGGGACATACTGGGAGAGCAGAGAGAGTGACTGGGACATACTGGGAGAGCAGAGAGAGTGACTGGGACATACTGGGAGAGCAGAGAGAGTGACTGGGACATACTGGGAGAGCAGAGAGAGTGACTGGGACATACTGGGAGAGCAGAGAGAGTGACTGGGACATACTGGGAGAGCAGAGAGAGTGACTGGGACATACTGGGAGAGCAGAGAGTGACTGGGACATACTGGGAGAGCAGAGAGAGTGACTGGGACATACTGGGAGAGCAGAGAGAGTGACTGGGGCATACTGGGAGAGCAGAGAGAGTGACTGGGACATACTGGGAGAGCAGAGAGAGTGACTGGGATATACTGGGAGAGCAGAGAGTGACTGGGACATACTGGGAGAGCAGAGAGTGACTGGGGCATACTGGGAGACAGAGTGACTGGGAGAGCAGAGAAAGTGACTGGGACATACTGGGAGAGCAGAGAGAGTGACTGGGACATACTGGGAGAGCAGAGAGTGACTGGGACATACTGGGAGAGCAGAGAGAGTGACTGGGGCATACTGGGAGAGCAGAGAGAGTGACTGGGGCATACTGGGAGAGCAGAGAGTGACTGGGACATACTGGGAGACAGAGAGTGTGACTGGGACATACTGGGAGAGCAGAGAATTACTGGGACATACTGGGAGAGCAGAAAGAGTGACTGGGACATACTGGGAGAGCAGAGAGAGTGACTGGGACATACTGGGAGAGCAGAGAGAGTGACTGGGACATACTGGGAGAGCAGAGAGAGTGACCGGGACATACTGGGAGAGCAGAGAGAGTGACCGGGACATACTGGGAGAGCAGAGAGAGTGACTGGGACATACTGGGAGAGCAGAGAGAGTGACTGGGACATACTGGGAGAGCAGAGAGAGTGACTGGGGCATACTGGGAGAGCAGAGAAAGTGACTGGGACATACTGGGAGAGCAGAGAGAGTGACTAGGACATACTGGGAGAGCAGAGAGTGACTGGGACATACTGGGAGAGCAAAGAGAGTGACTGGGACATACTGGGAGAGCAGAGAGAGTGACTGGGACATACTGGGAGAGCAGAGAGAGTGACTGGGGCATACTGGGAGAGCAGAGAGAGTGACTGGGACATACTGGGGGAGCAGAGAGAGTGACTGGGGCATACTGGGAGAGCAGAGAGTGACTGGGAGAGCAGAGTGAGTGACTGGGACATACTGGGGGAGCAGAGAGAGTGACTGGGGCATACTGGGAGAGCAGAGAGTGACTGGGAGAGCAGAGAGAGTGACTGGGACATACTGGGAGAGCAGAGAGAGTGACTGGGGCATACTGGGAGAGCAGAGAGTGACTGGGAGAGCAGAGTGAGTGACTGGGACATACTGGGAGAGCAGAGAGAGTGACTGGGACATACTGGGAGAGCAGAGAGAGTGACTGGGACATACTGGGAGAGCAGAGAGAGTGACTGGGACATACTGGGAGAGCAGAGAGAGTGACTGGGACATACTGGGAGAGCAGAGAGAGTGACTGGGACATACTGGGAGAGCAGAGAGAGTGACTGGGACATACTGGGAGAGCAGAGAGAGTGACTGGGACATACTGGGAGAGCAGAGAGTGACTGGGACATACTGGGAGAGCAGAGAGAGTGACTGGGACATACTGGGAGAGCAGAGAGAGTGACTGGGGCATACTGGGAGAGCAGAGAGAGTGACTGGGACATACTGGGAGAGCAGAGAGAGTGACTGGGATATACTGGGAGAGCAGAGAGTGACTGGGACATACTGGGAGAGCAGAGAGAGTGACTGGGGCATACTGGGAGACAGAGTGACTGGGAGAGCAGAGAAAGTGACTGGGACATACTGGGAGAGCAGAGAGAGTGACTGGGACATACTGGGAGAGCAGAGAGAGTGACTGGGACATACTGGGAGAGCAGAGAGAGTGACTGGGACATACTGGGAGAGCAGAGAGAGTGACTGGGACATACTGGGAGAGCAGAGAGAGTGACTGGGACATACTGGGAGAGCAGAGAGAGTGACTGGGGCATACTGGGAGAGCAGAGAGAGAGTGACTGGGACATACTGGGAGAGCAGAGAGTGTGACTGGGACATACTGGGAGAGCAGAGAGTGACTTGGACATACTGGGAGAGCAGAGAGAGTGACTGGGACATACTGGGAGAGCAGAGAGAGTGACTGGGACATACTGGGAGAGCAGAGAGAGTGACTGGGACACACTGGGAGAGCAGAGAGAGTGACTGGGACATACTGGGAGAGCAGAGAGAGTGACTGGGACATACTGGGAGAGCAGAGAGGGACTGGGACATACTGGGAGAGCAGAGAGAGTGACTGGGACATACTGGGAGAGCAGAGAGAGTGACTGGGACATACTGGGAGAGCAGAGAGTGTGACTGGGACATACTGGGAGAGCAGAGAGAGTGACTGGGACATACTGGGAGAGCAGAGAGAGTGACTGGGACATACTGGGAGAGCAGAGAGAGTGACTGGGACATACTGGGAGAGCAGAGAGAGTGACTGGGACATACTGGGAGAGCAGAGAGAGTGACTGGGACATACTGGGAGAGCAGAGAGAGTGACTGGGACATACTGGGAGAGCAGAGAATGACTGGGACATACTGGGAGAGCAGAGAGTGACTGGGACATACTGGGAGAGCAGAGAGAGTAACTGGGACATACTGGGAGAGCAGAGAGAGTGACTGGGACAAACTGGGAGAGCAGAGAGAGTGACTGGGACATACTGGGAGAGCAGAGAGAGTGACTGGGACATACTGGGAGAGCAGAGAGAGAGACTGGGACATACTGGGAGAGCAGAGAGAGTGACTGGGACATACTGGGAGAGCAGAGAGAGTGACTGGGACAAACTGGGAGAGCAGAGAGAGTGACTGGGACATACTGGGAGAGCAGAGAGTGACTGGGACATACTGGGAGAGCAGAGAGAGTGACTGGGACAAACTGGGAGAGCAGAGAGAGTGACTGGGACATACTGGGAGAGCAGAGAGAGTGACTGGGACATACTGGGAGAGCAGAGAGAGAGACTGGGACATACTGGGAGAGCAGAGAGAGTGACTGGGACATACTGGGAGAGCAGAGAGAGTGACTGGGACATACTGGGAGAGCAGAGAGAGTGACTGGGACATACTGGGAGAGCAGAGAGAGTGACTGGGACATACTGGGAGAGCAGAGAGAGTGACTGGGACATACTGGGAGAGCAGAGAGAGTGACTGGGACATACTGGGAGAGCAGAGAGTGACCGGGACATACTGGGAGAGCAGAGAGAGTGACCGGGACATACTGGGAGAGCAGAGAGAGTGACCGGGACATACTGGGAGAGCAGAGAGAGTGACCGGGACATACTGGGAGTGCAGAGAGAGTGACCGGGACATACTGGGAGAGCAGAGAGAGTGACCGGGACATACTGGGAGAGCAGAGAGAGTAACTGGGACATACTGGGAGAGCAGAGAGAGTGACTGGGACAAACTGGGAGAGCAGAGAGAGTGACTGGGACATACTGGGAGAGCAGAGAGAGTGACTGGGACATACTGGGAGAGCAGAGAGAGAGACTGGGACATACTGGGAGAGCAGAGAGAGTGACTGGGACATACTGGGAGAGCAGAGAGAGTGACTGGGACAAACTGGGAGAGCAGAGAGAGTGACTGGGACATACTGGGAGAGCAGAGAGTGACTGGGACATACTGGGAGAGCAGAGAGAGTGACTGGGACAAACTGGGAGAGCAGAGAGAGTGACTGGGACATACTGGGAGAGCAGAGAGAGTGACTGGGACATACTGGGAGAGCAGAGAGAGAGACTGGGACATACTGGGAGAGCAGAGAGAGTGACTGGGACATACTGGGAGAGCAGAGAGAGTGACTGGGACAAACTGGGAGAGCAGAGAGAGTGACTGGGACATACTGGGAGAGCAGAGAGTGACTGGGACATACTGGGAGAGCAGAGAGAGTGACTGGGACAAACTGGGAGAGCAGAGAGAGTGACTGGGACATACTGGGAGAGCAGAGAGAGTGACTGGGACATACTGGGAGAGCAGAGAGAGAGACTGGGACATACTGGGAGAGCAGAGAGAGTGACTGGGACATACTGGGAGAGCAGAGAGAGTGACTGGGACATACTGGGAGAGCAGAGAGAGTGACTGGGACATACTGGGAGAGCAGAGAGAGTGACTGGGACATACTGGGAGAGCAGAGAGAGTGACTGGGACATACTGGGAGAGCAGAGAGAGTGACTGGGACATACTGGGAGAGCAGA
The DNA here is from genome assembly GCF_040206685.1 of Ascaphus truei. Taxonomy (NCBI): domain Eukaryota; kingdom Metazoa; phylum Chordata; class Amphibia; order Anura; family Ascaphidae; genus Ascaphus; species Ascaphus truei. The sequence continues at coordinate 28,605 of NW_027455185.1, forward strand.
GAGTGACCGGGACATACTGGGAGAGCAGAGAGAGTGACCGGGACATACTGGGAGAGCAGAGAGAGTGACCGGGACATACTGGGAGAGCAGAGAGAGTGACCGGGACATACTGGGAGAGCAGAGAGAGTGACCGGGACATACTGGGAGAGCAGAGAGAGTGACCGGGACATACTGGGAGAGCAGAGAGAGTGACCGGGACATACTGGGAGAGCAGAGTGACCGGGACATACTGGGAGAGCAGAGAGAGTGACTGGGACATACTGGGAGAGCAGAGAGAGTGACTGGGACATACTGGGAGAGCAGAGAGAGTGACTGGGACATACTGGGAGAGCAGAGAGAGTGACTGGGACATACTGGGAGAGCAGAGAGAGTGACTGGGACATACTGGGAGAGCAGAGAGAGTGACTGGGACATACTGGGAGAGCAGAGAGGGACTGGGACATACTGGGAGAGCAGAGAGAGTGACTGGGACATACTGGGAGAGCAGAGAGGGACTGGGACATACTGGGAGAGCAGAGAGAGTGACTGGGACATACTGGGAGAGCAGAGAGAGTGACTGGGACATACTGGGAGAGCAGAGAGAGTGACCGGGACATACTGGGAGAGCAGAGAGAGTGACTGGGACATACTGGGAGAGCAGAGAGTGTGACTGGGACATACTGGGAGAGCAGAGAGAGTGACCGGGACATACTGGGAGAGCAGAGAGTGACTGGGACATACTGGGAGAGCAGAGTGACTGGGACATACTGGGAGAGCAGAGAGAGTGACTGGGACATACTGGGAGAGCAGAGAGAGTGACTGGGACATACTGGGAGAGCAGAGAGAGTGACCGGGACATACTGGGAGAGCAGAGAGAGTGACTGGGACATACTGGGAGAGCAGAGAGAGTGACTGGGACATACTGGGAGAGCAGAGAGAGTGACTGGGACATACTGGGAGAGCAGAGAGAGTGACTGGGACATACTGGGAGAGCAGAGAGAGTGACCGGGACATACTGGGAGAGCAGAGAGAGTGACTGGGACATACTGGGAGAGCAGAGAGTGACCGGGACATACTGGGAGAGCAGAGAGAGTGACCGGGACATACTGGGAGAGCAGAGAGTGACCGGGACATACTGGTAGAGCAGAGAGAGTGACCGGGACATACTGGGAGAGCAGAGAGAGTGACCGGGACATACTGGGAGAGCAGAGAGAGTGACCGGGACATACTGGGAGAGCAGAGAGAGTGACCGGGACATACTGGGAGAGCAGAGAGAGTGACCGGGACATACTGGGAGAGCAGAGAGAGTGACCGGGACATACTGGGAGAGCAGAGAGAGTGACCGGGACATACTGGGAGAGCAGAGTGACCGGGACATACTGGGAGAGCAGAGAGAGTGACTGGGACATACTGGGAGAGCAGAGAGAGTGACTGGGACATACTGGGAGAGCAGAGAGAGTGACTAGGACATACTGGGAGAGCAGAGAGAGTGACTGGGACATACTGGGAGAGCAGAGAGAGTGACTGGGACATACTCGAGAGCAGAGAGAGTGACTGGGACATACTGGGAGAGCAGAGAGAGTGACTGGGACATACTGGGAGAGCAGAGAGAGTGACTGGGACATACTGGGAGAGCAGAGAGAGTGACCGGGACATACTGGGAGAGCAGAGAGAGTGACTGGGACATACTCGGAGAGCAGAGAGAGTGACCGGGACATACTGGGAGACAGAGAGTGACCGGGGCATACTGGGAGAGCAGAGAGAGTGACCGGGACATACTGGGAGAGCAGAGAGAGTGACCGGGACATACTGGGAGAGCAGAGAGAGTGACCGGGACATACTGGGAGAGCAGAGAGAGTGACTGGGACATACTGGGAGAGCAGAGAGTGACTGGGACATATTGGGAGAGCAGAGAGAGTGACCGGGACATACTGGGAGAGCAGAGAGAGTGACTGGGACATACTGGGAGAGCAGAGAGTGACTGGGACATACTGGGAGAGCAGAGAGAGTAACTGGGGCATACTGGGAGAGCAGAGAGAGTGACTGGGACATACTGGGAGAGCAGAGAGAGTGACTGGGACATACTGGGAGAGCAGAGAGAGTGACTGGGACATACTGGGAGAGCAGAGAGTGACTGGGACATACTGGGAGAGCAGAGAGAGTGACTGGGACATACTGGGAGAGCAGAGAGAGTGACTGGGACATACTGGAAGAGCAGAGAGAGTGACTGGGGCATACTGGGAGAGCAGAGAGTGACTGGGAGAGCAGAGAGAGTGACTGGGACATACTGGGAGAGCAGAGAGAGTGACTGGGACATACTGGAAGAGCAGAGAGAGTGACTGGGGCATACTGGGAGAGCAGAGAGAGTGACTGGGACATACTGGGAGAGCAGAGAGAGTGACTGGGACATACTGGGAGAGCAGAGAGAGTGACTGGGACATACTGGGAGAGCAGAGAGCGTGACTGGGACATACTGGGAGAGCAGAGAGAGTGACTGGGACATACTGGGAGAGCAGAGAGTGACTGGGACATACTGGAAGAGCAGAGAGAGTGACTGGGGCATACTGGGAGAGCAGAGAGTGACTGGGGCATACTGGGAGAGCAGAGAGAGTGACTGGGACATACTGGGAGAGCAGAGAGTGACTGGGACATACTGGGAGAGCAGAGAGAGTGACTGGGACATACTGGGAGAGCAGAGAGTGACTGGGACATACTGGAAGAGCAGAGAGAGTGACTGGGACATACTGGGAGAGCAGAGAGAGTGACTGGGACATACTGGGAGAGCAGAGAGAGTGACTGGGGCATACTGGGAGAGCAGAGAGAGTGACTGGGACATACTGGGAGAGCAGAGAGAGTGACTGGGGCATACTGGGAGAGCAGAGAGAGTGACTGGGACATACTGGGAGAGCAGAGAGAGTGACTGGGACATACTGGGAGAGCAGAGAGAGTGACCGGGACATACTGGGAGAGCAGAGAGAGTGACCGGGACATACTGGGAGAGCAGAGAGAGTGACCGGGACATACTGGGAGAGCAGAGAGAGTGACTGGGACATACTGGGAGAGCAGAGAGAGTGACTGGGACATACTGGGAGAGCAGAGAGAGTGACCGGGACATACTGGGAGAGCAGAGAGAGTGACTGGGACATACTGGGAGAGCAGAGAGAGTGACTGGGACATACTGGGAGAGCAGAGAGAATGACTGGGACATACTGGGGGAGCAGAGAGAGTGACTGGGACATACTGGGAGAGCAGAGAGTGACTGGGACATACTGGGAGAGCAGAGAGTGACTGGGACATACTGGGAGAGCAGAGAGTGACTGGGACATACTGGGAGAGCAGAGAGAGTGACTGGGGCATACTGGGAGACAGAGAGAGTGACTGGGACATACTGGGAGAGCAGAGAGAGTGACTGGGGCATACTGGGAGAGCAGAGAGAGTGACTGGGACATACTGGGAGAGCAGAGAGTGACTGGGACATATTGGGAGAGCAGAGAGAGTGACTGGGACATACTGGGAGAGCAGAGAGAGTGACTGGGACATACTGGAAGAGCAGAGAGAGTGACTGGGACATACTGGGAGAGCAGAGAGAGTGACTGGGACATACTGGGAGAGCAGAGAGAGTTACTGGGACATACTGGGAGAGCAGAGAGTGACTGGGACATACTGGGAGAGCAGAGAGAGTGACTGGGGCATACTGGGAGAGCAGAGAGAGTGACTGGGGCATACTGGGAGAGCAGAGAGTGACTGGGACATACTGGTAGACAGAGAGTGTGACTGGGACATACTGGGAGAGCAGAGAATGACTGGGACATACTGGGAGAGCAGAAAGAGTGACTGGGACATACTGGGAGAGCAGAGAGAGTGACTGGGACATACTGGGAGAGCAGAGAGAGTGACTGGGACATACTGGGAGAGCAGAGAGAGTGACTGGGGCATACTGGGAGAGCAGAGAAAGTGACTGGGACATACTGGGAGAGCAGAGAGAGTGACTAGGACATACTGGGAGAGCAGAGAGTGACTGGGACATACTGGGAGAGCAAAGAGAGTGACTGGGACATACTGGGAGAGCAGAGAGAGTGACTGGGACATACTGGGAGAGCAGAGAGAGTGACTGGGGCATACTGGGAGAGCAGAGAGTGACTGGGAGAGCAGAGAGAGTGACTGGGACATACTGGGAGAGCAGAGAGAGTGACTGGGGCATACTGGGAGAGCAGAGAGTGACTGGGAGAGCAGAGTGAGTGACTGGGACATACTGGGAGAGCAGAGAGAGTGACTGGGACATACTGGGAGAGCAGAGAGAGTGACTGGGACATACTGGGAGAGCAGAGAGAGTGACTGGGACATACTGGGAGAGCAGAGAGAGTGACTGGGACATAGTGGGAGAGCAGAGAGAGTGACTGGGACATACTGGGAGAGCAGAGAGAGTGACTGGGACATACTGGGAGAGCAGAGAGAGTGACTGGGACATACTGGGAGAGCAGAGAGTGACTGGGACATACTGGGAGAGCAGAGAGAGTGACTGGGACATACTGGGAGAGCAGAGAGAGTGACTGGGGCATACTGGGAGAGCAGAGAGAGTGACTGGGACATACTGGGAGAGCAGAGAGAGTGACTGGGACATACTGGGAGAGCAGAGAGTGACTGGGACATACTGGGAGAGCAGAGAGAGTGACTGGGGCATACTGGGAGACAGAGTGACTGGGAGAGCAGAGAAAGTGACTGGGACATACTGGGAGAGCAGAGAGAGTGACTGGGACATACTGGGAGAGCAGAGAGAGTGACTGGGACATACTGGGAGAGCAGAGAGAGTGACTGGGACATACTGGGAGAGCAGAGAGAGTGACTGGGACATACTGGGAGAGCAGAGAGAGTGACTGGGACATACTGGGAGAGCAGAGAGAGTGACTGGGGCATACTGGGAGAGCAGAGAGAGAGTGACTGGGACATACTGGGAGAGCAGAGAGTGTGACTGGGACATACTGGGAGAGCAGAGAGTGACTGGGACATACTGGGAGAGCAGAGAGAGTGACTGGGACATACTGGGAGAGCAGAGAGAGTGACTGGGACACACTGGGAGAGCAGAGAGAGTGACTGGGACATACTGGGAGAGCAGAGAGAGTGACTGGGACATACTGGGAGAGCAGAGATGGACTGGGACATACTGGGAGAGCAGAGAGAGTGACTGGGACATACTGGGAGAGCAGAGAGAGTGACTGGGACATACTGGGAGAGCAGAGAGTGTGACTGGGACATACTGGGAGAGCAGAGAGTGACTGGGACATACTGGGAGAGCAGAGAGTGACTGGGACATACTGGGAGAGCAGAGAGAGTGACTGGGACATACTGGGAGAGCAGAGAGAGTGACTGGGACACACTGGGAGAGCAGAGAGTGACTGGGACATACTGGGAGAGCAGAGAGAGTGACTGGGACATACTAAGAGAGCAGAGAGAGTGACTGGGACATACTGGGAGAGCTGAGAGAGTGACTGGGACATACTGGGAGAGCAGAGAGTGACTGGGACATACTGGGAGAGCAGAGAGAGTGACTGGGACATACTGGGAGAGCAGAGAGAGTGACTGGGACATACTGGGAGAGCAGAGAGTGTGACTGGGACATACTGGGAGAGCAGAGAGAGTGACTGGGACATACTGGAAGAGCAGAGAGAGTAACTGGGACATACTGGGAGAGCAGAGAGAGTGACTGGGACATACTGGGAGAGCAGAGAGTGACTGGGACATACTGGGAGAGCAGAGAGAGTGACTGGGACATACTGGGAGAGCAGAGAGTGACTGGGACATACTGGGAGAGCAGAGAGAGTGACTGGGACATACTGGGAGAGCAGAGAGAGTGACTGGGACATACTGGGAGAGCAGAGAGTGACTGGGACATACTGGGAGAGCAGAGAGGGACTGGGACATACTGGGAGAGCAGAGAGTGACTGGGACATACTGGGAGAGCAGAGAGAGTGACTGGGACATACTGGGAGAGCAGAGAGAGTGACTGGGACACACTGGGAGAGCAGAGAGAGTGACTGGGACATACTGGGAGAGCAGAGAGAGTGACTGGGACATACTGGGAGAGCAGAGATGGACTGGGACATACTGGGAGAGCAGAGAGAGTGACTGGGACATACTGGGAGAGCAGAGAGAGTGACTGGGACATACTGGGAGAGCAGAGAGTGTGACTGGGACATACTGGGAGAGCAGAGAGTGACTGGGACATACTGGGAGAGCAGAGAGTGACTGGGACATACTGGGAGAGCAGAGAGAGTGACTGGGACATACTGGGAGAGCAGAGAGAGTGACTGGGACACACTGGGAGAGCAGAGAGTAACTGGGACATACTGGGAGAGCAGAGAGAGTGACTGGGACATACTAAGAGAGCAGAGAGAGTGACTGGGACATACTGGGAGAGCTGAGAGAGTGACTGGGACATACTGGGAGAGCAGAGAGTGACTGGGACATACTGGGAGAGCAGAGAGAGTGACTGGGACATACTGGGAGAGCAGAGAGAGTGACTGGGACATACTGGGAGAGCAGAGAGTGTGACTGGGACATACTGGGAGAGCAGAGAGAGTGACTGGGACATACTGGAAGAGCAGAGAGAGTAACTGGGACATACTGGGAGAGCAGAGAGAGTAACTGGGACATACTGGGAGAGTAGAGAGAGTGACTGGGACATACTGGGAGAGCAGAGAGAGTGACTGGGACATACTGGGAGAGCAGAGAGAGTAACTGGGACATACTGGGAGAGCAGAGAGAGTGACTGGGACATACTGGGAGAGCAGAGAGAGTGACTGGGACATACTGGGAGAGCAGAGAGAGTGACTGGGACATACTGGGATAGCAGAGAGTGACTGGGACATACTGGGAGAGCTGAGAGAGTGACTGGGACATACTGGGAGAGCAGAGAGTGACTGGGACATACTGGGAGAGCAGAGAGAGTGACTGGGACATACTGGGAGAGCAGAGAGAGTGACCGGGACATACTGGGAGAGCAGAGAGTGACTGGGACATACTGGGAGAGCAGAGAGACAGCGCCGCGGTAATAAGTCCCCGCCTGTGACAGCGCCGCCGTAATAAGTCCCGGCCTGTGACAGCGCCGCGGTAATAAGTCCCCGCCTGTGACAGCGCCGCGGTAATAAGTCCCCGCCTGTGACAGCGCCGCGGTAATAAGTCCCCGCCTGTGACAGCGCCGCGGTAATAAGTCCCCGCCTGTGACAGCGCCGCGGTAATAAGTCCCCGCCTGTGACAGCGCCGCGGTAATAAGTCCCCGCCTGTGACAGCGCCGCGGTAGTAAGTCCCCGCCTGTGACAGCGCCGCGGTAATAAGTCCCCGCCTGTGACAGCGCCGCGGTAATAAGTCCCCGCCTGTGACAGCGCCGCGGTAATAAGTCCCCGCCTGTGACAGCGCCGCGGTAATAAGTCCCCGCCTGTGACAGCGCCGCGGTAATAAGTCCCCGCCTGTGACAGCGCCGCGGTAATAAGTCCCCGCCTGTGACAGCGCCGCGGTAGTAAGTCCCCGCCTGTGACAGCGCCGCGGTAATAAGTCCCCGCCTGTGACAGCGCCGTTTCTTGCAGTGGCGCGGATGGATTCCACCTGCAGATCTCCATGTGACGCGCGTCCGACGCATTATCAGGTAAATAACTTATTTCTAGGTAACTGAAGCTCTGCGATGAACTCCGCGTCCTATGAGGGGATCAGGAGAAACCGCCCCCCGTGTGCGAGGGTTAAATAATGACGCGGGGGGCATGACCGACCTCCATCAGCGCAATGCATTAATAACCCGGGTTTCCTCTGCGCGTATCGCGTGCATCTCTCCGGTCACAGGGCGCCCACATCAGGAACATCGTCTTGCAGAAGCCGGCCAGCGGGAGTTTGGGGTTCTCTCTGGCCGGGGCCACAGACGGGGCGACATTCGTGATAAAGGCGATCGGCCCCGGGAGCGCGGCAGCTCGGGAGGGGAGCCTGCGTGTGGGGGACGCGCTATTACAGGTGAAGGACTAGCAGGAGGAGACTGAATATAAAGGGGACTGCTGAGGCGTGTACTGAGCGTTAACCTATCTCCCATCTGAGCCCAAGGTCGTCTCTCACCCTAAATTAACCCTAACCTCACCCTCCAACCCTCACCTTAAACGTGCAGAAATAGGGGGGAAAGTGCCATTTTTTTGTGTTTCGATAATATGGTATATGAAGTATTTTAATCAATCTGGTACTTCAGGGGTTAATGTGGTTACAGTCTGACTTACTTTTTTTTTTTTAAATAGAAAGTAATGTGTTAATGGCCTGTTAACCCCTTCACCAGGCCTGGGCTGTATGGGACTGATAGAAGGGCGTTTGTTTAGCCAGAGATGGGATTAAATGACGGCTCTTCTGACACTCGGGTAACCAGGACACATTCCCGGAAGGGATCTGCAGATCGCCACGGGGCGTGACTGGCGCTACCGGTCAAAAGGCATGAAGATATCATGGACCTGACGGCCAGTCTGAATTATACTAGATAGATATTTGCAAATCTTGCAATAAAACAAATTTAAACGATCCCAAATTCCTTCACATCTAGGGGTGACCAGGGAGAGATATCCATTTGTCGCTCAAACTTAGGGGCATTCGTCAGACTCGCCTGAATCTATTGATATGACTCGCATCTGTCTAACATTAAGGAAATTAAGTTATGAGTGTGTTATATATTCATTTTTTACACGTCTTTTTAGAGGAGGTTTTTTTCCTAAGTCATAAAAATGCCGGCCTGAGCTGATTAACAACAGCGGTGCGATTATATACACATATACACAGGTGTGGCATACATATATACACACATACACAGGTGTGCTATACATCTATACACAGGTGTGACATACAAATATACACACATACACAGGTGTGACATACATATATACACACATACACAGGTGTGACATACATATATACACATATACACATGTGTGACCTACATATATACACATATAGACAGGTGTGATATACACACATACACAGGTGTGACATACATATATACACACATCATAGGTGTGACATACATATATACACAGGTGTGGCATACATATACACACATACACATGTGTGATATACATATATACACATATACGTAGGTGTGACATACATATATACACAGGTGTGGCATACATATATACATATATACAGGTGTGATATACATATATACACAGGTGTGACATACATATATACACAGGTGTGACATACATATATACACATATAGACATGTGTGACCTACATATATACACATATACACAGGTGTGATATACATATATACACAGGTGTGACATACATATATACACATATACACAGGTGTGATATACATATATACACAGGTGTGACATACATATATACACTGGTGTGACATACATATATACACAGGTGTGACATACATATATACACAGGTGTGACTTACATATATACACAGGTGTGACATACATATATACACAGGTGTGGCACATATATACATATATACGTACACAGGTGTGACAAACATATATACACATATACGTACACAGGTGTGACACATATATACACATATACGTGCACAGATGTGACATACATATATGCACAGGTGTGACATACATATATACACAGGTGTGACATACATATATACACAGGTGTGACATACATATATACGTAAACAGGTGTGACATACATATATACGTACACAGGTGTGACATACATCTATACACAGGTGTGACATACATATATACACATATACACAGGTGTGACATACATATATACGTACACAGGTGTGACATACATGTATACACATATACGTGCACAGATGTGACATACATATATACACAGGTGTGACATACATATATACACATATACACAGGTGTGACATACATATATACGTACACAGGTGTGACATACATATATACACATACACAGGTGTGACATACATATATACACAGGTGTGACATACATATATACATATATACGTACACAGGTGTGACATACATATATACACATATACACAGATGTGACATACATATATACACAGGTGTGATATACATATATACGTACACAGGTGTGACATACATATATACACATATACACAGGTGTAACATACAAATATACACACATACACAGGTGTGACATACATATATACACATATACACAGGTGTGATATACATATATACATATATACAGGTGTGACATACATATATACACATATACACAGGTGTGACATACAAATATACACACATACACAGGTGTGACATACATATATACACACATACACAGGTGTGACATACATATATACACATATACACAGGTGTGACATACATATATACATATATACGTACACAGGTGTGACATACATATATACACATATACACAGGTGTGACATACATATATACGTACACAGGTGTGACATACATATATACACATATACACAGGTGTGACATACATATATACACATATACACAGGTGTGACATACATATATACACATATACACAGGTGTGATATACATATATACATATACACAGGTGTGACATACATATATACGTACACAGGTGTGACATACATATATACACATATACACAGGTGTGACATACATATATACGTACACAGGTGTGACATACATATATACACATATACACAGGTGTGACATACATATATACACATATACACAGGTGTGACATACATATATACACAGGAGTGCCGTATGTGACAGCCTGTTTATGAAACGTCACAAACATTTTTCTGAAAGAGAGTTTAGGCCGTTTGCTCGTCTGTGTTTATAAGCCGCTGTTACAGCCGCCCCGCAACGCCGTGTTCTGCCCCGTGCCTCTGTCTGTAGGTGAACGGACACGTGTTAGCGGGCCTCACGCATGGGAACGCCGTGAGAATCCTGCGCGGAGCCGCGGGATGTGTACGCCTCACCGTGCAGAGCAGCGCTCCGACCCACAGCGACGATACCAGCCAGGAACCCACAGCAGGTAACCCCAGAGCATTAAAGGGCCAGTCTGTCCTAGGGGCAAAGTGTACTAATGGCAGTGACAGGGTTAAGGGGTCAGTCTGTCCTAGGGGCAAAGTGTACTAATGGCAGTGACAGGGTTAAGGGGTCAGTCTGTCCTAGGGGCAAAGTGTACTCATGGCAGTGACAGGGTTAAGGGGCCAGTCTCTCCTAGGGACAAAGTGTACTAATGGCAGTGACAGGGTTAAGGGGTCAGTCTCTCCTAGGGACAAAGTGTACTAATGGCAGTGACAGGGTTAAGGGGTCAGTCCCTCCTGGGGGCAAAGTGTACTAATGGCAGTGACATGGTTAAGGGGTCAGTCCCTCCTAGGGGCAAAGTGAACTAATGGCAGTGACAGGGTTAAGGGGTCAGTCTGTCCTAGGGGCAAAGTGTACTAATGGCAGTGACATGGTTAAGGGGTCAGTCTCTCCTAGGGACAAAGTGTACTAATGGCAGTGACATGGTTAAGGGATCAGTCTCTCCTAGGGGCAAAGTGTAATAATGGCAGTGACATGGTTAAGGGGTCAGTCTCTCCTAGGGGCAAAGTGTGCTAATGGCAGTGACAGGGTTAAGGGGTCAGTCTCTCCAAGGGGCAAAGTGTACTAATGGCAGTGACAGGGTTAAGGGGTCAGTCTCTCCTAGGGGCACAGTGTACTAATGGCAGTGACATGGTTAAGGGGTCAGTCTCTCCTAGGGGCAAAGTGTACTAATGGCAGTGACAGGGTTAAGGGGTCAGTCTCTCCTAGGGGCACAGTGTACTAATGGCAGTGACATGGTTAAGGGGTCAGTCTCTCCTAGGGATAAAGTGTACTAATGGCAGTGACATGGTTAAGGGGTCAGTCTCTCCTAGGGGCAAAGTGTAATAATGGCAGTGACATGGTTAAGGGGTCAGTCTCTCCTAGGGGCAAAGTGTGCTAATGGCAGTGACATGGTTAAGGGGTCAGTCCCTCCTAGGGACAAAGTGTACTAATGGCAGTGACAGGGTTAAGGGGTCAGTCCCTCCTAGGGGCAAAGTGTACTAATGGCAGTGACAGGGTTAAGGGGCCAGTCTCTCCTAGGGACAAAGTGTACTAATGGCAGTGACAGGGTTAAGGGGTCAGTCTCTCCTAGGGACAAAGTGTACTAATGGCAGTGACATGGTTAAGGGGTCAGTCTCTCCTAGGGACAAAGTGTACTAATGGCAGTGACATGGTTAAGGGATCAGTCTCTCCTAGGGGCAAAGTGTAATAATGGCAGTGACATGGTTAAGGGGTCAGTCTCTCCTAGGGGCAAAGTGTGCTAATGGCAGTGACAGGGTTAAGGGGTCAGTCTCTCCAAGGGGCAAAGTGTACTAATGGCAGTGACAGGGTTAAGGGGTCAGTCTCTCCTAGGGGCACAGTGTACTAATGGCAGTGACATGGTTAAGGGGTCAGTCTCTCCTAGGGGCAAAGTGTACTAATGGCAGTGACAGGGTTAAGGGGTCAGTCTCTCCTAGGGGCACAGTGTACTAATGGCAGTGACATGGTTAAGGGGTCAGTCTCTCCTAGGGATAAAGTGTACTAATGGCAGTGACATGGTTAAGGGGTCAGTCTCTCCTAGGGGCAAAGTGTGCTAATGGCAGTGACATGGTTAAGGGGTCAGTCCCTCCTAGGGACAAAGTGTACTAATGGCAGTGACAGGGTTAAGGGGTCAGTCCCTCCTAGGGGCAAAGTGTACTAATGGCAGTGACAGGGTTAAGGGGTCAGTCTCTCCTAGGGGCAAAGTGTACTAATGGCAGTGACATGGTTAAGGGGTCAGTCCCTCCTAGGGGCAAAGTGTACTAATGGCAGTGACAGGGTTAAGGGGCCAGTCCCTCCTAGGGGCAAAGTATACTAATGGCAGTGACAGGGTTAAGGGGTCAGTCTCTCCTAGGGGCAAAGTGTACTAATGGCAGTGACATGGTTAAGGGGTCAGTCTCTCCTAGGGGAAAAGTGTACTAATGGCAGTGACAGGGTTAAGGGGTCAGTCTCTCTTAGGGGCAAAGTGTACTAATGGCAGTGACAGGGTTAAGGGGTCAGTCTCTCCAAGGGGCAAAGTGTACTAATGGCAGTGACAGGGTTAAGGGGTCAGTCTCTCCTAGGGGCAAAGTGTACTAATGGCAGTGACAGGGTTAAGGGGTCAGTCTCTCCTAGGGGCAAAGTGTACTAATGGCAGTGACATGGTTAAGGGGTCAGTCTCTCCTAGGGGCAAAGTGTACTAATGGCAGTGACAGGGTTAAGGGGTCAGTCCCTCCTAGGGGAAAAGTGTACTAATGGCAGTGACAGGGTTAAGGGGTCAGTCTCTCTTAGGGGCAAAGTGTACTAATGGCAGTGACAGGGTTAAGGGGTCAGTCTCTCCAAGGGGCAAAGTGTACTAATGGCAGTGACAGGGTTAAGGGGTCAGTCTCTCCTAGGGGCAAAGTGTACTAATGGCAGTGACATGGTTAAGGGGTCAGTCCCTCCTAGGGGAAAAGTGTACTAATGGCAGTGACAGGGTTAAGGGGTCAGTCTCTCTTAAGGGCAAAGTGTACTAATGGCAGTGACAGGGTTAAGGGGTCAGTCTCTCCAAGGGGCAAAGTGTACTAATGGCAGTGACAGGGTTAAGGGGTCAGTCTCTCTTAGGGGCAAAGTGTACTAATGGCAGTGACAGGGTTAAGGGGTCAGTCTCTCCAAGGGGCAAAGTGTACTAATGGCAGTGACAGGGTTAAGGGGTCAGTCTCTCCAAGGGGCAAAGTGTACTAATGGCAGTGACAGGGTTAAGGGGTCAGTCCCTCCTAGGGGCAAAGTGTACTAATGGCAGTGACAGGGTTATATGGACACATCTGGGTGATGCCTTTTTGGCAAAATCAGACAATGTAAATATTTGAAAATAGTTTTTTAAAGTGAGTTTCTAAACACGATTAGCTGAGACTTGGGGAGAGTGAGGGGGGGAAGGTGAAAGTTGGGGGGAGTGCGTGGGGGGGGGGGTGAAAGGGCGGGTGTGCAGGGTGAGTGCGGGGGGGGGGGGGGGCTGCTCTCTGTCTGATATCATTGTATGGTCAACAAGAGTTTACACATGCAGTGCCCTCTCTCTCCTTATCTTTATTGGCTCTCTGATAAGGAGGGGGGGGTGATGGGATAAGTGTCAGGAAACCTGCTGCATTGACGAGCACTCAGGGCCCCACCACGCGGTTTGCATGTAATTCCCCCGCAGACACGCGGTTTGCATGTAATTCCCCCGCAGACACGCGGTTTGCATGTAATTCCCCCGCAGACACGGGGTTTGCATGTAATTCCCCCGCAGACACGCGGTTTGCATGTAATTCCCCCGCAGACACGCGGTTTGCATGTAATTCCCCGCAGACACGCGGTTTGC
>NW_027455186.1:0-42901 GCF_040206685.1 Ascaphus truei
GAATAATGGTGATAGGGGAGTGTGTAAGGAGGTTAGGAGAGTGGTGATTGGTAAGGGGATAAGGAAAGGTAGTATTTGATAAATATGTGTTTAGGGTGAAATGATATTGTGAGAGGAATTGGGGAAGGGAGGGGGGGAATAGGGGAAAGTTTTGTTTGGTTTTTTGTGGTATTAGGGAGGGGGGATTTGGAATGGTTAGTGAGGAGTTGATGAAGTATATGTAAAGGAAGAATTTTGTGAAAGGGGAGGGAAAGAAAAGGTTTAGAGATATGATGTTAATGGTAGGTTGGGATTATATATATAGATAAGGAGAGAGGATATTTATTGAAAAAAAAAGAGGAAGATTAAGAGGGAGTAATTGAAAAGGATGAAAGGAAATGGATTTAAAAATAAGGATGGATTATAAAATTGGGATGAGAGGATGAATTGAAAAAATGGATGATGATAGATATATTTTGTAGGGTAATATAAATGAAGAAGATATAGAAGAAGGTTAAGGGTATATGGGGAGGGAATTTTGTGGTATGGGGAAGATGAAGAGAGTGGAGAGAGGAAAGGAGAAAGAAAATAAAAATGGAGAGATTGAAAAGGGTGGAGAGAGAAAAAGTACAAAATGGAAAGAGAGAAAAATAAAGAAATGGAGAGAAAAAAAAAGAAAGAATGATGATAGAGTAGGATATTAAGGATATGTATATGATATAGTTAAGTATGTATACGATATATGTAAGTATTATAATTATATGTATTAATTATTTGTATTGGTAATATATATGTATAAATATATTATAGGATGGAAGGATATTATATATATGAATAGGTTGTATATATAAATATGTATATATAGAAAAATTATATAAATATATATAAGAGAAAAACAAATTATATATAGATATATACCTAGAAAAAAACTATAAGTATATAGAGAAAAAAAAAACAATAATATATCATATCAGAACAACACAACTATATATATAGCAACTATATATATACCAATATATATCAAACACACACTCTCCCCCACACACACTCTCCACCCATACACACACTCTCTCCCCCACACATCACACTCTCCCCTCCCCACACCCTCTCCCCCCACACACCCTCTCCCCCCACACACACACTCTACTCCCCCCCTCACACACTCCCCCCCCACACACACTCTCCCCCCGACACACACTCTCCCCCCGCACACACACTCTCCCCCACACACACACTCTCCCCCCACACACACTCTCTCCCCCCCCACACACACACACTCTCCCTCCCCCCACACACACATTCACTCTCCATCCCCACCCACACACATAATCTCCCCCATCCCCACACACACACTCTCCCCCCACACACATACACTCTACCCCCCAAACACACACTCTCCCCCCACACACATTCTCTCCCCCACACACTCCCCCCCCACACACACACACTCTCCCCCCCACACACACTCTCCCCCCCCCACACACACACTCCCCCACACACACACTCCCCCCCCCACACACTCTCCCTCCCCCCCCACACACACACACACTTTCCCTCCCCCCACACACACACACTCTCCCCCCTCCACACACACACTCTCCCCCCCCCCATACAAACACACTCTTCCCCCACACACACACTCTCCCCCCCACACACACTCTCCCCCCCACACACACACTTCCCCCCCCCCACACACAGACTCTACCCCCACACACACACACTCCCCCCTGCACACTCCCCCCCACACACTCCCCCCCACACACACACGCTCTCCCCCCACACAAACACTCTCCCTCCCCCCCACACACTATCCCCCCCACACACACTCACTCTCCCTCCTCCCCACACACACACTCTCCCTCCCCCCCACACACTCTCCCTCCCCCCCACACACACACTCTCCCTCCCCCCCACTCACACACAAAGTTGTTGGCCGCATGTGCCCGCGGGCCGCGAGTTTGACATGCTTGTTCTACGAGGACCTATACAGTGGAGAAAAAGTGGCACATAATGGAATGACAAAAATGGCTCTGAGGGAGTTCCTGACGAGCTCGGGCCTGCCTAAACTGAATAGGTTGGACAGAGAGTACCTAGGTGCAGATTCTACAATTGAGGAATTGACACAGGTCATTGAGGAGCTGAAGCCGTCAAAGGCTTCGGGTCCAGGTGGCTTTTCAGGCCTCTAATATAAGAAATTCCTTAAACATCTGGCCCCCTGTTTGCTCCGGATGTTTAATGCAGTCTTAGCGGGGGCCTCATTCCCGGAACGGATGCTCCAAGTGTCTATCACAGTAATACACAAACCAGGTATAGATCCGCTAGATTGTAAAAGTTATAGCTAATATAACTAATACTTTTTACCCAGGAGCAGGAGGAGGGGGCCAGTCTCTGTATGAAATTCGAGCACAAACTGTTCAAGGATCTCTGCCTTGGTACGCTGTTCTGGTTGTATCCACCTGGTACATAAGTCCACTAAGTGGTGGGCTATGGCCCAGGGTCTGTCTCTGTGTATTTGACTGTCCGGACCACTGCCGGTAGGTCTCCGGGGTGAGGCCTAGATGATCCAGAATGGCAGCCTTTAGTCTCTGATAGTCCGTGGCCTCGTCTGCCGGTAGAGCCTGGTTGGCTGCCTGCGTTTCTCCTATGAGGTTTGGAGCCAAAGTCGTTACCCAGCGACCAACTGTCCAGCCCTGGGCAGTGGCTACCCTTTTAAAAGAGAAGAGGAAAGCCTCTGGGGTCTTCTGTTGGCTTTATTTTAGGCAGCATCACCAGCGATTTATTTGGAATCTATGGTCTGACTGAGACTGCACCTGGAGCCAGCATGTGGAGGAGCTTTTCTGTTTGCTGAGCCTGCTTGCTGGTGCAGGAACTGAGAAAACATTTCCTCCATTTTTTTTAATGTGTGCCCTTTGGATGCATGGGCCATCCAAGATCCCACTTCGCACCACCTGTGGCAGGACGGCTTCGCAATAGGGTCAGTAGGAGTCCCAACCAGTAAGTAAGGCTTTTAACTCCAGTGGTTTATTTTCCACAATCAAATAAACATTAGGCACACTGTCCCTTTAAGACAAACAAACCATAAAATTAAACCCTACTCCATTAGGGGACTAACTATACAGAAGGTCCCTATCTCTCCTCTGGGTAGCTAGCCTACTTCCAGGTTAAACAAGATTATGCAAATATCTGCAGTGAAAATATATAAAGTCCTTATCTGTGTTTGGGGAGCTTTGTCCCTAGAGAGTCCAAGTAATCCCTTCTGGATACTGCAACAGCAGCTTTAATTCCTCTGCAGGGTTAGGAGGCTGGTTACTAGTAGACAGGGCTGTGTCCAGCAGGCTTGTCTCAGCTTGTGGCAATCCTCTGTCTGGGGGAGCAGAACCTCCGGCGTACTTCCTGGTTTGGAAAAGTCTCTCTCCCTTCCTGCTCAGGTCTGGCATCTTATACAGCTGCCTGACAGCTACCATAACTCAGCCCTGATGCCCAGGTATCTCTGTGTTAACCCTCTGACTGGTGGTTTCAGACGTCAGAGGTATGTTTCCCCCATGCATAATTGACAGCGAATGACTTCACCCTGTCACAATCATCCTCCTTCAGAGCTTTTTCAGGATGGTCATGGACAGGAAAGCCTTCCTGAGAATGAAACTCGCTGCTGTGAGCATACAGATGAGGTCAACACCCTAGTGTTAGCTGGATGACCGCTGCACCCTGCATAGAGCACAATCCGTGGCCTAACCCAGGGGTGCGCAAACTGGGGGGCACAATATTTTCAGAGTGTGGCGCTTAGAAGCCCCATGCTCTTCCCCACAACATTTAAATTAAATGCCGGGGGAGAGCGCGAGGCCTCTGTAAGGCTCTTACCTTGTCTCCGGCGGCTTCTTGTGGGTGCAGACAAAGCTTGCTTACCCCTGGCTTAAACCTTTCACTGTCAGGGAACAATGTGTTGCAGGCATCTCCGGCAGTGAAAGGATTAATCATACTACGTATTCAAACCTTGTTTTTTTTGTTTGTTTTGTTTTTCCCTGTATATAGTTTAAAAAATAAATTATATTAAAAAAACACGATTGCTCTTTCCAACACGGTTTTTATTTTTAAAATCTGATGCTTTGTTCAGGAGATAGAAGCTTATGCAATATTAAGTGTCTGGGAGGTTAAAATAGAGCTCTCCCCAGGGCCCAGTGCTGTATAAAGTTTACCATGGTAACATCTGAAGCAAGAGATTAATGGAGACATAATTTCTAACTGTAGCCAGGTCCCCTCTGGCTCCCCGGTTCCCCGCCCTCTCTCCTCTTAACTCCGCTGCTGCCGTGTGGTTGCGGGTGGCGGCGAGCTCGCCAGCGGCCCCTCTGCAGGGTGCCGCCATGTTGGATTGGTGCATACGCATGCGCAAAGGCTCGCGCAGAAAGTGCGTGGCGGCCATTGAAGGGTTGCACATGCGCAGTGGAGTGAGCGCACATGGCGGCCCATAGGTGCTTAGGGGCAGGAGTACCACACGACGCCAGGGAGCCAATCGCTCGGCTAGGTCTCCTGCAGGAGATACTATTTTGTGGCTGGAATAGGAAGTGTCAGTAAGTGCTGGGACAGGACAGGGGTAGGAGGTATGTGAACAGGGGTCTGTGACCCTCTGCCATAGGCCAGATTCCCCCTAGGCCCCAGCTAGGCCCCGGCTCCACCAATTAGTTTGTAGCTGCTACAGGGACAGGCCCTTAGGTAGGGACCCTGCCCCACTAGCTAGTAAATAGATCAGGGACATAGCTGGGACCTGGGACCAGATCACTCCTGCTGACAAAGACTGTCATCAAGGTGGGACACTCCAGCGGGAAACCACCCCACGCGGAGGCAGACTCGTCGCGGAGGCTATGGTTGGATCAGCGAATCCCTTGTCTGTTCAGTCGGCGCGTCCGGTTGCTGGAGCACCCGGCAGGTACCTTACAGAACGTGCACCAACTGTACTACACTCCATTTAGTGGGCCGCGCAGTCACACACATTGGGGTGGGTGTGGGACCTTGTGGGACTGGGATTCTCTGGACACAGTGTGGGTTACACGGTGGTGGGGTACAGCCGTGTGAGGCGTGTGGCAGTTGTATCTTTAGTCACATAGAGTTATAAGGTATTATAGAGTATAAGATATGTTACAGTAAAGGCCTTTCTATTTTACATTGTGTGTGTTCATTGTTTGGGTCCTGTGAGGAGCTCCTCCCACTACGTTGGGATCCCTCTCAGGTGGAGGCGCTGCACCAAGGTTGTAAGTATATCACCCTAGGCTCCCCGTGGCGGCGGCTTAGGCCCCTGTGAGCCAACAGGTAAAGGGCAGCACCAGTAGCCATCTTGTTTACGGGGAAACAGGGCTACATAACACTTAAAAGATTTTTTTAAAGAGCAGAACCTGCTGAGGCAGCGAAATACTAACATTTATCATATTTATCCTGATCAGTCCCTAAAAAACCTCCCTGAGAGCCTCGGTAACCACATTGGGACTCTATGGAATAGATTATATAGTCAGTTTAGTTTATATCAATGTCTGTTATTTCAGCGTTTAACGTATATAATGTGTTTATATTAACCAGCAGCCAATAAGTGGCTAATAGGGCTATTGGCCATTACTATGGGGGAGTGAGGCTTGTGGGGGAGCCCGTGTTGGGGGTAGGGGCCTCGGTAAGTGCCAGTGACATACCAAATAAGACATAAATGAACTCTAAAGGTTAATGGACATAGGTGGGAGTTCAAAGATTGATCCGCTTTTGAGATCTCATGAGTATCTGCAGAGATTTCTGAGGTTTTCTTAGGATCTTTAATATAAAAGGGTGTTGGAGACCCGGGTACAATATCCCACATTGTAGAGTCCCACCTATTCCTGAGCCACCATATGCCTTTTGTCACAGAATGCCGTGACGGTCGCCATGGTCTTGATCATCTTTACAAAAAATGCATCTTTAGAATGTTCCGTGGCTGGAACTTCACTGCATTTCAAACACTAACATTTCAGGGATGAGACCTCAAACTTTGATAACTCATAACTGGTGCCTGCTTCTTCTGCGATAAGGAGCTGCCTCTGTTACCAAATTGCTTTAAGACCACTTTGGCAGTGTGTGGGTTAGCGCGCAGCATCCATTGCTCCATGCCTGGATATGGCGACCTGCTGCTTTGCCATGTGTGTGCCTCTGCAGACACGCTGGAGGTCGTTCCGTGTAAGACGGCAGCTGGACCACAGGCAGAGTGCCGTGGCGTTTATCCACGCTTTGTGGAGGGGATGCAGCCAGCGACGGAGGTACAGGAGACACATTCAAGATATCACGCTGCTCCAGGCCCTGTGCAGAGGCTACTTGCAGCGACGGAGGTACGGGGGGGGGAGGGATGGGGACGGACATGGGGGGCAGTGGTTTTAAAGCAGTAATGTGCTCTTCTCACCGTGAAATGTAACCGCCTTCTCTCATTTTTAGCATTGCTGCGGTTTGCAGCAACCCCGCTCATTAAGAAAAAAAATTGAATTTTGTAAATATGAGTTGCCGAAAATTTGTCTCGTGGGGAGATTAAAATGGCTGCAATCCACTAAGAGTAGCATCTGTTGCATACACATATACATATACATATATACATATACATATACATATATATATATATATATATATATATATATATATATATATATATATACATAGATATATACATATATATATACATACATATATATAAAACAACTGTAAATATTACTGTATGTTCATTTGCATGTCTTAGACAGGTCTGCAACCCTTGCTGCAGTGGAAGCGCTGTATGCTGGGCGATAATGGGGAAAGACAGGTTTGCAGACCTGTCTAAGACATGCAAATGAACATACAGTAATATTTACAGTTGCTTTATGCTTTACTGTGGAGGGTTTTTGTCACTTTTTTTACCCACCATAACCTTAATAATAGTGGTGATTACCTAGTCTAGTCTCAAACCTGCTTAGCCATTAAGACCAACCTCACACTGATGATACCCATCAAGGTTGAAACATGTCTGTGAGTGGGTTTAATGGCTTTGCATCTCATCCCAGCCTCTGTCTAAAAGCTGTGTTTAAAACAGCATGCATTGGCTTGAGGATTTGCTTGTGTAATACGAGCTTGAGACAAAAGGTGGCACTGAGTGTTCATTTGCATGTCATTTCCCAGTATCCCTTGCTGCAGTGGAAGCGCTGTATGCTGGGCGACAATGGGGAAAGACAGGGTTGCAGACCTGTCTAAGACATGCAAATGAACATACAATAATATTTACAGTTGCTGTATGCTTTACTGTGGAGGGTTTTTGTCACTTTTTTTTACCCACCATAACCTTAATAATAGTGGTGATTACATATATATATATATATATATCTGTATGAATGTATATATAATAGTCTGATTTCTGATTAGCTAAGCTTGTTGACTACTGTACCTGTGTGTACTCCGATGTATCATCCACGATGTAACATTAATGAAAAGAAAGAAATGGCGGGTGAGCAATGTCCGCCACCATTCACCCACATTAAGAAGGCAGGTGTTGCCATGGTAACAGATTATGCCGGTGAAATATGGTAATAAACAGATGCAAACTCGGCAGAAAATCAAGATTTAGTTGAAATGAAACATTAGAGATTAACACGGCAGGAGCTGCCAAGGTGTCATTTTTTGTGACTTACTACCTGTGTTATGTTCTATGGGATGTTACACATTCGTCCATCAAGTTCAACCTACGCTAAATGTGGATGACAGATACTTTATCCTATAACCCTATTTACAGTATATTGATCCATAGAAAGGCAAACAAAAAACCCCAGTAAAATATCATCTAATGATATCTCATTAGGGGAAAAATAAGTCCATTCCTGACTCCAAGAATTGGCAATCACATTACTCCCTGGATCAACATCTTTCCCATGTATACTTATTTGGTATATCCCTGTATTTCCTTTCTAAAAAGATGTCCAACCTTTTTTTTACACATCTATTGTATCTGCCATCACAGTCTCCATGGGTAATGAATTCCACATTTTCAAAATTATCATATCCACTCTTAGCTGCCTCTTTTCTAATGTAAAAAAATCGAATTTAGCTAGCCTCTCCTCATAAATCAGATTATTTGTCCCATGTATTAATTTGGTGGCTCTTCTCTGCACTTTCTCCAATTTATAATGTCTTTTCTAAGGACTGGTGCCTACAATTGTACTCCATATTTAAGGTGTGGTCTTACTAATGCTTTGTAAAGGGGCATAATTATGTTTACTTCCCTTAAATCCATTGGCCATTTATTGTAAGATAAGATCTTGTTTGCCTTTGCAGTTACTGCATGACTTTGGGCACTATTGCTGTACACTATTTTGTACATTAACCTCTTGTGTGGAACCGTATCAAAGCCTATGCAAAATCTAAGTAGATCACAATAATTTAGTATTTTCTATAAATACTTTTTAGTGTAATTTTCAATCCCCAATATAATAGTGGTTGGATGGTAATGTTAATATAATATCCGTCTTACCAGGTACAAGGAGATGGTGTCTGAGAAGAGGAGACAGGAAGCCCTTGAACGAGAAGAGGAGCATAAATGGAGACATGACAACTCTGATGGAATGCAGAAGGCAGAAGAAGAGGAGAAAGGAGGGAGAAGGCAGAACGAGGTGGGGCAGGGGGAAGCAGAGGTGATGCCCGAGGAGAATCCAGGGGAGAGCCTAGAGAGCAAGGAGAAGCTGACAGAGTAAGGACCTGCAGATATGTGGCATATCGGTCTGTGTGTACTTGTATCTGTATGATTCACTTATCAGAGAGAGTGACTGAGCATGGACTTCCCTTCCATCCATTGCCCATTTATTGTAAGATAAGATCTTGTTTGCCTTTGCAGTTACTGCATGACTTTGGGCACTATTGCTGTGTACAAGCACTCCTAAATCCTTCTCCATCAAGGATTCCCCCAATTTATCCCCATTTAATTTGCAAGTCTCCTGTTTATTCTTGTTTCTCAAATGCATAACCTTACATTTATCTGTATTAAACCTCATCTGCCATTTACCTGCCCAAGTTTCCAGTCTCCCCAAGTCCTTCTGGAGAGAAATTACATCCTGCTCTGATTCTACTACCTTACACAATTTAGTTTCATCAGCAAAGATTGAGACTTTGCTCTCGATGCCAACCTCAAGGTCATTAACAAACAAGTTAAAAAGCAGGGGTCCCAGTACCGATCCCTGAGGTACTCCACTCACGACTTTAGCCCAACCTGAAAAAGTTCCATTTACGACAACTCTATGTTGTGTATCCTTCAACCAGTTTTCAATCCAGGTGCAAATATTTTTAGAGTCCAATTTGCTTTATTTTGTACATTAACCTCTTGTGTGGAACCGTATCAAAGCCTATGCAAAATCTAAGTAGATCACAATAATTTAGTATTTTCTATAAATATTTTTAGTGTAATTTTCAATCCCCAATATAATAGTGGTTGGATGGTAATGTTAATATAATATCCGTCTTACCAGGTACAAGGATATGGTGTCTGAGAAGAGCAGACAGGAAGCCCTTGAACGAGAAGAGGAGCATAAATGGAGACATGACAACTCCGATGGAGTGCAGAAGGCAGAAGAAGAGGAGAAAGGAGGGAGAAGGCAGAACGAGGTGGGGCAGGGGGAAGCAGAGGTGATGCCCGCGAAGGAGAATCCAGGGGAGAGCCTAGAGAGCAAGGAGAAGCTGACAGAGTAAGGACCTGCAGATATGTGGCATATCGGTCTGTGTGTACTTGTATCTGTATGATTCACTTATCAGAGAGAGTGACTGAGCATGGACTTCCCTTAAAACCATTGCCCATTTATTGTAAGATAAGATCTTGTTTGCCTTTGCAGTTACTGCATGACTTTGGGCACTATTGCTGTGTACAAGCACTCCTAAATCCTTCTCCATCAAGGATTCCCCCAATTTATCCCCATTTAATTTGCAAGTCTCCTGTTTATTCTTGTTTCTCAAATGCATAACCTTACATTTATCTGTATTAAACCTCATCTGCCATTTACCTGCCCAAGTTTCCAGTCTCCCCAAGTCCTTCTGGAGAGAAAGTACATCCTGCTCTGATTCTACTACCTTACACAATTTAGTATCATCAGCAAAGATTAAGACTTTGCTCTCGATGCCAACCTCAAGGTCATTAACAAACAAGTTAAAAAGCAGGGGTCCTAGTACCGATCCCTGAGGTACTCCACTCACGACTTTAGCCCAACCTGAAAAAGTTCCATTTACGACAACTCTATGTTGTGTATCCTTCAACCAGTTTTCAATCCAGGTGCAAATATTTTTAGAGTCCAATTTGCTTTATTTTGTACATTAACCTCTTGTGTGGAACCGTATCAAAGCCTATGCAAAATCTAAGTAGATCACAATTATTTAGAATTTTCTATAAATACATTTTAGTGTAATTTTCAATCCCCAATATAATAGTGGTTGGATGGTAATGTTAATATAATATCCGTCTTACCAGGTACAAGGAGATGGTGTCTGAGAAGAGCAGACAGGAAGCCCTTGAACGAGAAGAGGAGCATAAATGGAGACATGACAACTCTGATGGAGTGCAGAAGGCAGAAGAAGAGGAGAAAGGAGGGAGAAGGCAGAACGAGGTGGGGCAGGGGGAAGCAGAGGTGATGCCCGAGAAGGAGAATCCAGGGGAGAGCCTAGAGAGCAAGGAGAAGCTGACAGAGTAAGGACCTGCAGATATGTGGCATATCGGTCTGTGTGTACTTGTATCTGTATGATTCACTTATCAGAGAGAGTGACTGAGCATGGACTTCCCTTCCATCCATTGCCCATTTATTGTAAGATAAGATCTTGTTTGCCTTTGCAGTTACTGCATGACTTTGGGCACTATTGCTGTGTACAAGCACTCCTAAATCCTTCTCCATCAAGGATTCCCCCAATTTATCCCCATTTAATTTGCAAGTCTCCTGTTTATTCTTGTTTCTCAAATGCATAACCTTACATTTATCTGTATTAAACCTCATCTGCCATTTACCTGCCCAAGTTTCCTGTCTCCCCAAGTCCTTCTGGAGAGAAATTACATCCTGCTCTGATTCTACTACCTTACACAATTTAGTATCATCAGCAAAGATTAAGACTTTGCTCTCGATGCCAACCTCAAGGTCATTAACAAACAAGTTAAAAAGCAGGGGTCCTAGTACCGATCCCTGAGGTACTCCACTCACGACTTTAGCCCAACCTGAAAAAGTTCCATTTACGACAACTCTATGTTGTGTATCCTTCAACCAGTTTTCAATCCAGGTGCAAATATTTTTAGAGTCCAATTTGCTTTATTTTGTACATTAACCTCTTGTGTGGAACCGTATCAAAGCCTATGCAAAATCTAAGTAGATCACAATAATTTAGTATTTTCTATAAATACTTTTTAGTGTAATTTTCAATCCCCAATATAATAGTGGTTGGATGGTAATGTTAATATAATATCCGTCTTACCAGGTACAAGGAAATGGTGTCTGAGAAGAGCAGACAGGAAGCCCTTGAACGAGAAGAGGAGCATAAATGGAGACATGACAACTCCGATGGAGTGCAGAAGGCAGAAGAAGAGGAGAAAGGAGGGAGAAGGCAGAACGAGGTGGGGCAGGGGGAAGCAGAGGTGATGCCCGAGAAGGAGAATCCAGGGGAGAGCCTAGAGAGCAAGGAGAAGCTGACAGAGTAAGGACCTGCAGATATGTGGCATATCGGTCTGTGTGTACTTGTATCTGTATGATTCACTTATCAGAGAGAGTGACTGAGCATGGACTTCCCTTCCATCCATTGCCCATTTATTGTAAGATAAGATCTTGTTTGCCTTTGCAGTTACTGCATGACTTTGGGCACTATTGCTGTGTACAAGCACTCCTAAATCCTTCTCCATCAAGGATTCCCCCAATTTATCCCCATTTAATTTGCAAGTCTCCTGTTTATTCTTGTTTCAAAAATGCATAACCTTACATGTATCTGTATTAAACCTCATCTGCCATTTACCTGCCCAAGTTTCCAGTCTCACCAAGTCCTTCTGGAGAGAAATTACATCCTGTTCTGATTCTACTACCTTACACAATTTAGTATCATCAGCCAAGATTGAGACTTTGCTCTCGATGCCAACCTCAAGGTTATTAACAAACAAGTTAAAAAGCAAGGGTCCCAGTACCGATCCCTGAGGTACTCCACTCACGACTTTAGCCCAACCTGAAAAAGTTCAATTTACGACAACTCTATGTTGTGTATCCTTCAACCAGTTTTCAATCCAGGTGCAAATATTTGTAGAGTCCAATTTGCTTTTAACCTCTTGTGTGGAACCGTATCAAAGCCTATGCAAAATCTAAGTAGATCACAATAATTTAGTATTTTCTATAAATACTTTTTAGTGTAATTTTCAATCCCCAATATAATAGTGGTTGGATGGTAATGTTAATATAATATCCGTCTTACCAGGTACAAGGAGATGGTGTCTGAGAAGAGCAGACAGGAAGCCCTTGAACGAGAAGAGGAGCATAAATGGAGACATGACAACTCCGATAGAGTGCAGAAGGCAGAAGAAGAGGAGAAAGGAGGGAGAAGGCAGAACGAGGTGGGGCAGGGGGAAGCAGCGGTGATGCCCGAGGAGGAGAATCCAGGGGAGAGCCTAGAGAGCAAGGAGAAGCTGACAGAGTAAGGACCTGCAGATATGTGGCATATCGGTCTGTGTGTACTTGTATCTGTATGATTCACTTATCAGAGAGAGAGGCTGAGCATGGACTGGTCATGTCTGCGATATGTTTCCTGTATAGTAATATATATTTTTCCTTACTAAAGGAATGTATATTTATTTATAATACATACACCTTCAAAATGCAGAAGTATGTATATGAATTTGTACATGCATACAAATATATGTGTGTGTGTGTCTGTGTATGCATACAAATAGGGGGTATATATACACATCTGTGCAAGGGGGTTGAAATACATGGATGAGGGGGGGGGGTTGGAAATACAAGCAGGGTGTGTGTACACTGGCGACACACTTTATTCGAGCACGGCTAGTCCCGCGAATTCGGGTATACTCGGGTGTATTCAGGTTTCTGATATTTTTCAGCCAGAGTGCATTGCGTTATTTTCCGGCAGGAATTTAAGCTTTTTATTCCGGCTGGTTACAATACTGCAATGCCGTCAAAATACACATGGTGGCGCTTGCGAGCTATTCTCTGTGAAGCCGTCCCCTATAATGAATTGTAATGCAGTATACAGTATATACAACCCCTGTAAGCCCTAACATACAGTACTGTACAGTACTGTACTGTATATGCACATACATAAATGATACTACTGTATGGGCGGCGGGGGCGAGATGTGTTTGCAGCAGAGAGAGATCCGCTGCTCTCTCTCTGCGCAAACATCCACACATTAAAAATTATTTGAAATACATTTTTATTGATAGTGTAAATGTGCAGGGGGTCTCCGGAGCTGAACCGCGTTGGTTTTAGGTCTGGGGACCCCGTGCCCCCCGAGATACAGGCCCCTTTAGGGGGTGCCGGTAGCCCTCTGCTTGGTTTAAAGGTCCGATCACGTGATCGCGGCCTGTAAACCAAGCAGAGCAGAGGGATACCGGCACCCCCTAAAGGGGCCTGTATCTCGGGGGGCACGGGGTCCCCAGACCTGAAACCTGTGCGCTTCTGCTCTGGAGACCCTCTGCACATGTACAGTATCAATAAAACACATACAATATACAGTATAAATAAACACTCGTTCTTTACCTTAGCGTCTATGCGCTATGGTAAAGAAGCATTATTTTAATAATATTGTAAAGTGAGCAGGGGGTTCCCTGAGCCAGAAATTAATGATTAATGCTCAGGGAACCCCCCCCCCCCCTGCTCCTGATCAATATTATTAAAAATACGGAAAATGCTGCGTCATTACCATAGCGGATAGCCGCTAAGGCAATGAAGGGGTTAACCCACCGTGCCCGCTTTATTGTGTGTAGTGGGGATGGGTGAGGGGGGTATTTGGCCCTTGGTGTGAGTTTACGACTTGCGGGAGGGGGGGGGGGGTTGCGGGTGCACTTAACCCCTTCACGATCGTAGCAGTTAATACCGCTACGGTCATGAAGGGGTTAAGCCCTCCCGCTACCCCAACCCCCCCCCCCCCCCCGCAAGCCCTCCCCAACCATCGTTGGGGCGAATACCCCATTCACCCACCCTCCCGCTACCCACAATAAAAAAATACACACACACAGCAGCCGCCAAAAAATAAATAAATAAATGACAATAAATACATTTGAAATACATTTTTATTGATAGTGTAGATGTGCAGGGGGTCTCCGGAGCTGAACCGCGTTGGTTTTAGGTCTGGGGACCCCGTGCCCCCCGAGATACAGGCCCCTTTAGGGGGTGCCGGTAGCCCTCTGCTTGGTTTAAAGGTCCGATCACGTGATCGCGGCCTGTAAACAAAGCAGAGCAGAGGGATACCGGCACCCCCTAAAGGGGCCTGTATCTCGGGGGGCACGGGGTCCCCAGACCTGAAACCTGTGCGCTTCAGCTCCGGAGACCCCCTGCACATGTACACTATCAATAAAAATGTATTTCAAATGTATTTATTGTCATTTATTTATTTATTTATTTATTTATATTTATTCATTGTGCTGCTGCTGCAAGTCGTAAACTCACACCAAGGGCCAAACACCCCCCTCACCCCCAATAAAAAAAATTCACGCACAGCAGCCCCACAATTAATAAATAAATCTAAATAAATAAATAAAATCTATGTAAAACCCTCTCCCCTATTCTCGCTTTTAAAACGCCCTGCCTTCTCTCTAATCTATGTAAAAAACCCTTCCCCTATCCCCCTATTGTGTGTGCGTTAAACTTCCCTGCAAGCTATGTAAAAAAACCTCCCCCTATTGTGTGTGTGTTTAAATCTGTCTGGCCTGTGTTTCTGAGTGCTGAGTGCTCTGCGTTTAAAGGTCCCGATCACGTGATCGCGGCCTGTAAACCAAGCAGAGCAGAGGGATACCGGCACCCCCTAAAGGGGCCTGTATCTCGGGGGGCACAGGGTCCCCAGACCTGAAACCTGTGCGCTTCAGCTCCGGAGACCCCCTGCACATGTACACTATCAATAAAAATGTATTTCAAATGTATTTATTGTCATTTATTTATTTATTTATTTATATTTATTTATTCATTGTGCTGCTGCTGCAAGTCGTAAACTCACACCAAGGGCCAAACACCCCCCTCACCCCCAATAAAAAAATTCACGCACAGCAGCCCCACAATTAATAAATAAATCTAAATAAATAAATAAAATCTATGTAAAACCCCCTCCCCTATTCTCGCTTTTAAAACGCCCTGCCTTCTCTCTAATCTATGTAAAAAACCCTCCCCCTATCCCCCTATTGTGTGTGCGTTAAACTTCCCTGCAAGCTATGTAAAAAAACCTCCCCCTATTGTGTGTGTGTTTAAATCTGTCTGGCCTGTGTTTCTGAGTGCTGAGGGCCAAACACCCCCCTCACCCCCAATAAAAAAAATTCACGCACAGCAGCCCCACAATTAATAAATAAATCTAAATAAATAAATAAATAAAGACATGAAGAGAAATAAATATATACTGTACAGTATATACTTTGTATATATATATACACTGTATATATATATATATATATATATATATATATATATATATATATACAGTATACATATATAAACTGTGTATATATATATATATATATATATATATATATATATATATATCATACAGCTATATTTATATATATATATATATATATATATATATATATATATATATATATATATATATATATATATATATACTGTATATATATATATATATATATATATATATACATACTGTATGTGAGTGAAAAGAGAAAAAAGTAACCCGTATGGGAGCACTCAGGTATGCAATTGATATATTTGTTTATTTATTTGACACAGTGCAAAAAGGGATGAATAAACAGTACATGATTTAAAAACACTTAAAAAAGAGGCATGGACCCTTAAACACTAATGAACAGCACTAGGGAACGACACACACTGTCAACCCTAAACATGAAAAGGATAGTGACTCAAAAAACACTAGGGAGAATCAAAGTGAATCACAATACAGTAGGTTACTGGGTTTAAAGGCACCTACTGTATACAACGCTAAGGATAATGCACACTACACACCAAAAGGTAGACTTGTCAAAGTATAAATGACAGTCTCAAAGCATCACACATCTGCATTAGCATACAGTAATATACAGTAACCAATGCCTACAGCACAAATCATGTGTAGGAAAGGTGGTAAGGTGGAATGAAATCCCTAGATGTGTAGAGCAATGAAGTTAATGAATAGCATACTGTACAGTATAAAACATAACATTACAATCCACACAGTACATTGCATTTACAGTACATTGTATACTGTAAATGATGCATAGCATTAAATCTATGCACCATATACAGTACTGTACATTCTGCAAATGAATGTTAACAATATAATTGCAAGCTACTCTACCAGTAAATACTGTACAAACACTTCCAAACAAGTCAACTTAACTACAGTATTTTAACCAAGCAAGTAAACCAAAATCAATATATACTGTAAGTAACAACCAGAAAAGACAATTTAAAAACAAACTAACCCTTACAATACCAAGGATTACATCAATCTAATTGTAAAAAACCTTATACATTATACACAGCATTGTTTAAAAACCCCTTCCCCCCTAATGTTTGTGTTAAGCAGATTACACTGAAGGGAGAGAGATATAAAGGCCTAAAGCCCCTTCCCCCCCTAATGTTTCTGTTAAGCAGATTACACTGAAGGGAGAGAGATATAAAGGCCTAAAGCCTTACCTGCATTGGTAAACCCTCCCTGCATTGGTAAACCCTCCCTGCATTGATGTCGTGTAGTGTACAGTATGTAAATGTGGGGAGGAGGGGGGCCCAATGTGCATAATGTACTGTGAGGTCTAACCACCCTCACCCCCTACCCACATACTGTACCGTTACCCCCCCCCCCCCCCATCCTGGCCATGGCCCCTCACGCACAGCAGCTCCACAATTAATAAATAAATATAAATAAATACATGAAGAGAAATAAATATATACTTTATATATAAATGTGAGTTTATAAATAAAATAAAGAATATTATTTCTAGGGGCCCTAGAACAGAAGTTCCCACGCCAATTTCGCGCTCATTGCTCTTTTTTTGCTCTTTTTTTACAATGTTGCTGGTCTTGCGGCTTTGCAGTATGCAAGCAAAAAGCGCAGTGTATGAAGTCTGGGTGAGCGCTTTCCACATTTGATGCCTACGGCACCTTCCCATTTCTACACACTTCAATACCTGCACAGTTGGTAGCGCTTTCCATCCCAGCTACCATTCTGGATATTCACCTCTCACAGGCCATTCTTGCCCGAGTCTGTCCTATCAGACAGGGGCATTAACCTGTATCCACACCACCTGGACAATTTCTCTCTGTCAGAGACTTGTGCTATTTATTTTATATATTTTTGTGTAATTATTCATGCAAATTTATGCTCATTTCATATGTGGTTTTCAACATAAAGTGGCTGCTGGGCCTGATCCTAACTCATACAGTATACAGTAGCGCTTCCCTGTTTGTTTGTTTATTGCAAGCAAAAAGCAGTTTGTAGTACTGAGTGTGAGATAAATTACTGTATTTATCAGTGTTGATCAAAGAGAGTTGATCAGAAGGATTCCCCTTATATACAGTACGTAGAATTAATAAAATTGTATTATTTTCCGATATCCGCAGTGATTCTGGTCAACCTGACAGATTTTTAGTAATACAGTATACTGTACTGCAAGACCATGTGTTGTCTACCTTTTACTACAGTATACTGTACTGTATGAATGACAATAGAGTGCTGTATACTTTATAAGGGGAATCCTTCTGATCAATTCTCTTTGATCAATACTGATAAATACAGTATCATATTTATACCCCTTTAGCACCTGTCGTTCCATCCTATGCACCCATTTACTGTACAATGGTGATTGCGGTCGTATTCACGTACTTTATGTGAGATAAATTAACCAGTTCTTTTATTGCTGAAGTCGCCACAAAATACTTTTATTTACAAATACAGTACAATACAATGGTGAAACTTTTCAAGTTAACAGCAATTCAAAACATCAACACACAATAATACATACTTTACAGTACTGTACAGTATACTGTACTAGTATATTTGGGCCTTGTCTTTGGGGGTTTATTCATGCAATTATTAGGGTGACCTGGCGTTGGAAATACTGACACAGTACAATCCTACAGCTACACCACCCACCCCCTCCCTTAGAGTTTTTAATCCCTCCCTGGCCAAGCATCAATCGTCTGGCTAATCCAATCCAAGCCATTGTTTTGTTAATCTGGCCCTGGGCTGTTCAGAACAGCCACTGCTTCTAAATTACTGAAAATATACAGGATAAATATACAGTGATGTGAAATAATCCTTTCTGTGTGTCTGAGAGTGTTGAAAGTCACCAGGTCCTCATCTAGTAGAGTACATTCTCGAATACCTTTAGAATAAAAATACAGTATATATAAATATACAGTATAAATATTGCACAGTATACTGTAATGTTAAATAACCCATCCTGTTCTTTTTCCCTTCATACTGTAACAGTATCCTCATTGTGTCTGCGGTACAGTAGTTCATTGAGAGAGGAGAGGTTTTGTGTACATCATTACTGCTGTTTATATACTGTACATTTGACTGCACAAGCAGATTTGACGAACACAAGGCCCCCCCTCCCCTCTGGTGCACCCTTTTTCCTGGAACGACAAGAAAACAAAAACTTTGTTCAGTTACTGTACTGTACTGTATGTGCGTACTGTATTATGGTAGTCCTACTGTACAGTAGGTGGCTGGTGCAGCTTTCTCTGGAAAGAAAAAATGGAGCAGTTAGTAGGCAGTTACTGTAGTATGTCAAACTAGTCTACTGTACTGTATACTGGAACTACTGTAAACTCTGACTATTGGGAAAGCTAAAATCTGTGCCATACTTACCTGTATCATAGTGTACCTACTGTACAATACTACAGCACTGTACTACTTTCCTGATGCTTGTCCATTGCGCGCGATGACAATGGGCAACACAGTGGCAATATGGTCTATATATTTATTGCATCGTTCCTCGGTGAGTACATCGTTCCAAAAACTCATTATGGCTGTATACAACTCGTCCTTCTTGGAGGGTTTCGCCACTTTACGGATGTGGTCCTTCAGCTGATGCCAGACCATTTCGATCGGATTGAAGTCTGGTGATCTGTGATTGGAAAGAAAGGACAATTAGTTTAAGAGATACAGTACACAGTAAAAACAGTGGGGAACATATAAATGGGACACGGTCTACTACACTTACTCCGCTGGCGTCTTCACCCAGTTGATGCCGCGCTCAAGGATATGCGCCGTCGACGCGGTGTGCTTGGGATCATTGTCCTGGTAAAAGCGATGACCATTGGGAAAGTCTTGTGTGATGTATCGCACTATCACGGGCACAATGTTGTCTTGGAAGAAATCTTTATTCATGATTCCTATAGCAAGAAAAGAAAAGTGCTCAATAGTACAGTACAGTGCATACGGTAAGGCAACACTAGTCAAGTACAGTGCATTAGGCGGCATTATATTTGAGAAATTGTACCTTCAAAGACGACAATGCATCCCGGTCCACGCCTAGAGATGGCACCCCACACATGCAGCTTCACAGGGTGTTTTGGCCGTGGCTTCAAAGTTATGCGGCCTTTTTTGTGGAACGCAAATCTTGCAAATCTCTCCAGCGACACAGTAGACTCATCAGTGAAGATGCAATCCTGGAAAGTCTCACCGCTGTCGATCCATGCCTGGGCCTGGAGCACTCTTTTGATTTTGTTTGCGTCCCGTATCATGGGGTACGCTCTGTAATGACAATGAATAAAAAATGTTAGCGTCACAGCGCAGTACAGTTTGCAAAACAACATTTTTACTTTACAGTACAGTACCTCCTGTACTGTCCACTACTAACCTCACACGTCCATATTTCCATCCAATTCTGCGTCTCATCTTCTTTATGCTGCTCTCGGATACAGTCAGATTGTGGTTTTCCTGAAGAGTGTTTTTAACCCTTAATGCGCTCCTCTCATCATTCTCCTCACTTATTCTGTCCACCAGAAGAGTAGTCTCCCTACAATGCAAAGAAATTATATTGTGTTATTAATATGCAGCAATATAAAATGTATATTGTATACTGTACATGTAATGTTGTAATATACAGTAAATATAAATATACAAAAAATGTATACTGCTGTACTATAAATATAAATAGACAAAATATACAGTATACAGTACTGTTGTAATATAATAAATATACTATATAAATACGGTATACTGTTGTTATATCATAATAAATACACATCATATACTGTATATTTCGTTGTAAGATGAATTGCAATATACCAAAAGTGTATACTGCTGCACAAAAAATATAAATTGACCACACATACAGTACACTACAGTATATACTGTTGTACTATATAAATACGGTATACTGTTGTTATATCATAATAAATACACATCATATACTGTATATTCCGTTGTAAGATGAATTGCAATATACCAAAAGTGTATACTGCTGCACAAAAAATATAAATTGACCACACATACAGTACACTACAGTATATACTGTTGTACTATATAAATACGGTATACTGTTGTTATATCATAATAAATACACATCATATACTGTATATTCCGTTGTAAGATGAATTGCAATATACCAAAAGTGTATACTGCTGCACAAAAAATATAAATTGACCACACATACAGTACACTACAGTATATACTGTTGTAATATAATAAATATACTATATAAATACGGTATACTGTTGTTATATCATAATAAATACACATCATATACTGTATATTCCGTTGTAAGATGAATTGCAATATACCAAAAGTGTATACTGCTGCACAAAAAATATAAATTGACCACACATACAGTACACTACAGTATATACTGTTGTAATATAATAAATATACTATATAAATACGGTATACTGTAGATGTACACTACAGTTTTCTATATTTTTTTTGGTTAAGTTTTATAAATACAGTATACAGTACTTACGCATTTGTTACCCTTGGTGCCTTTTTGCGGTCTCTGTTTTTTCCTTGTGCATGATAGCACACAGTGCTTGATGGCACAACGAGGCCAGAAGCAGTTAACCAGCGCTGGATATCTGCAATTCGTTGTCCGCTCGTGTACATCTCCTTCATTCTCATGCTGAGATCCTTTGAAATCTTCTTAACAGGCATTGCTGCGAGTACTGTAGAAAGAAATACAAACACAAGAATGTGTATTCGATGTTTAGTCGATGTGTATTCAATGTGCAGTGAATCCACAAAATGGATGGTGTATTTATATGTTAATGACTCACATAACAGACCACCCACTTTCAACACCTGTACCTGGCCACCATGCATAAAAGGTTGTACACGTTGCATAGCCCACCACTTGCTGATCTTTATCTGAGGCATTGTCCAGATACTGCATTGTGCCTCCCGCTTACATGGAGCATCCCCGGTTCTATGGACGAAAGAATCATCTCACCTCTGCTGTGCCTGCCACACTGAAAAAGAGAAAGGCAGTTACCGTTCCCAAGCCAAAGGCAAAGCGACAGGCTAAGGCCAACAAAGAAAACCTTCTGCTGACCCCAAAGGCTAAGGCTTTTAAAACACGTCAGCCTTATTATGTGAAGAAGAAATACGGTACTGTGCTCGGTTCGCAAGACGCATGGCAGCCAACTCACCGAATCCGCAGACCACTTGCTCCCATATGCTTCGACGACTCTGCTGTAGCTGTCCCGGAAATCTTCAGCCCGGCTTCTCCACCCCCATCTTCTCCGGTTCCATCTGAAGATGCTGCTGCCTCTGAAATCAACGGGTCACTGTCTCCTTTGCTCTTGGACGACTCTGCTTCTCTCCCGGAAATCCAGCGGTCACCTTCTCCATCCCTCTTCCACCACGCTGCAGCTTCTCCTGTACCGGGCATCCCCAGGTCACCTCTTCCACTCTCCATCGATGCCGCTTCTCTCCAGGGAACCCCCATCTCATCCTCCGTTGCACCCATCCCCCCAGATCTCCAGATGCCATGCACAAGCAGCTCGTTGGACCGGATCCTGAATGGGCTAAGTGTGGATCTCCCCGGGAATTCTAGTGTGCTGGCAAAGCTAGATCTGCTTCTGGAGTCGGTGCTACATATGGAGCAACGGCTGGATCAACGGATGCTACATATGGAGCAACGGATGGATCAACGGATGGACAAGATAGAGGCAGACATAGCGGGCATACATTATTTGCTCGGTGTTAATGCCCCTGTTTCCCCGACGCTGGAGCAGGGGGGTGACATGGATGTGATGCATGGTACCTTCGACCCCCTTCCATCACCAAGCACACCCCCTCCACCAGAAGATACAGTGTACTATGCTATTGAGGAGGACATGACAACCCCATCTAGACCACGCCAGGAGACAACCCGGCGACCACTACCGGAGGAAAGCTTCCTCCCAGACACCCTACCATTGCCCATCGCCTCAAGTACACCCGCTCCCAAAAGACTTCCTACACCCGCTCGCATACAAACAGTGCCCGACATCTCCCTGTGCGATCTGACACCGGCGCTGAGGGAGAAGTATAGGGTGAGGAGTGCTGGTATACCACACAAGTATGCCTTGATCATATTTAAACACCATGTTCCCTACACATTGTACTGCGAGTGGGTGTTCAAAGTGAACTATGATGGGAATCGCCAAAAAAATGCCCTTCCTGCCAATTTAAGGAAAAAGATTGTGGAAGAAATGCAGCGCTATTACCCTGTTACAGATCCTGTAATGAGAGGCGTTAGAGACTGCATTAATGGCGTTTTGCGCCATGCAAGGCATCGGCCATGGCTGGAAAATGGGGAGGACTTTCAGTGAGACCATACTGTAATGTTGTGCTGTACTGTACAGTACATGTTTTACCCTATAGTACCTGCTGTACTTAAACAAAGGATACTGAATGTTGTTGTGTGTTGCACGGTTTTTGTACTGTATTTGTAAATAAAAGTTTTTAGTGGCGACTTCAGCAATAAAAGAACTGGTTACTTTATCTCACACACAGTACTACAAACTGCTTTTTGCTGCCAGACTGCAAACCCGCAAGACCAGCAACATTGTAACAAAAGAGCAATGAGCGCGCAATTGGCGTGGGAACTTCTGTTCTAAGGCCCCTATAAATAATATTCTTTATTTTATTTATAAACTCACATTTATAAACCCCGTCACCCACCCCCGCTAAACACAATAAAAAATAATCACACACAGCATCCCCGCAATAAATAAATAAATAAATACAAATAAATACATTTGAAATACATTTTTATTGATAGTGTAGATGTGCAGGGGGTCTCTGGAGCTGAACCGCACAGGTTTTAGGTCTGGGGACCCCGTGCCCCCCGAGATACAGGCCCCTTTAGGGGGTGCCGGTAGCCCTCTGCTTGGTTTAAAGGTCCGATCACGTGATCGCGGCCTGTAAACCAAGCAGAGCAGAGGGATACCGGCACCCCCTAAAGGGGCCTGTATCTCGGGGGGCACGGGGTCCCCAGACCTGAAACCTGTGCGCTTCAGCTCCGGAGAACATCTACACTGTGAATAAAACACACACATCATTAAAGAATCATTCTTTAGCTTAGCGGCTATGCGCTATGGTAAAGAAGCAGCATTTCTGTCTTTTTAATAATATTGTAGAGTGAGCAGGGGGTTCCCTGAGACAGAAATCTAATCTCAGGGGACCCCCTGCTCCTGCACAATATTATTAAAAGTTCAGAAACGAGGCTTCATTAGCATAGCGTATAGCCGCTAAGGTAATGAAGGGGTTAACGCATAATAACCAATAAATACATTCAATACACTACCCACTACCCATGGCAACCTCCGCTGCTGTACAGTAAAACAGAGAAAAAAAATAACACTTTCAAAGTAATGTCCCCTAACCCCTTAATCACCATAGCGGTTATTAACCGCTACAGTCATGAAGGGGTTAACCCGCCCTCACCCACCACTTGGGACGCCTACTGTACATACCCTCCCACTCTAACCCCCCACCCCGTGAGGCCTAACCACCCTCAACCCTCACCCACTAACTACCCACAAGGGAGGCCTACCCACATACCGTTGGGGAAACACCCCACCCCCACCCCAGTACCCACAATAAAAACAGTACAATCACCCACAATAAACAGCATTCTATTTATTAAATACATTACCCACCCCCTGTGCCCCCCCCCCCATAAATACAAGATTTATTCTTTTACATTCAGGGTCCATAACGTAGCCCCACGCTAGTCCCCGGTGGGCTGGCAGGGCACCTGGACAGACCTACAGTTTACCAGCAGCATTCCACAGGTTCTGGAGGCCTGCTGGTGGATCCTGCCAGCACCATGGCGCCCAGGTGGTCTCCTTGGGTCACCGTGAGCCTCAATTGGGTCCACACGGTAGGCCCAAGGATGTCTGGGAGCCCCGGGTCAAACCCACAGGTGTCTGCGGGGCCTCGGGTGGTTCCCATGGGGGTCTGGGGAACTCACGGGTGCTCACTACGGGTCCGCGGTGCCCCCACAGAAGTGGGACCACACATCATCATCCCCGCACCTACGGCTCGGAGGTGCCCCCACAGAAGTGGGACCACACATCGTCATGCCCGCAGACTACGGGTCCGCGGTGCCCCCACAGAAGTGGGACCACACATCATCATCCCCGCATGTGTCACCCGTGGAACCACCAGCCTGCTACCCTTTAGGATACCCGAGGATTCCCCGCGGGTGGTCTCCAGAGGTCCCACGCAAAACCACGGAAGTAACCCTGAATGTAAAAAAAATAAACCTGGCCTATACATTCAATACATACACCCTCCCCCCCAACACCTACAGTACAATAATGTGCAAAATAACTATTATCCAGATATGAATAATAGATTAATTGCCCATTATTAAAAACATTAACTAGCATATACAAATAAATAAAGTACTGCACCGACACACTTTATTCGAGCAAATACCCAGTATGTACCTGGCAGATACCTGGAATGCGCCGCTCCTCACCTCTGACAAGCCCCGTTGCGTTTGCCTTCCCAGCCTGGGTTCATGCCTGGCTGATGGGCGGCTGATCTGTTAAATGATAATGATTAGGATTTAATAGGCTGCAATGCTTCGCGTGTCTACCAGATGGCATAAATTCATGAATTGTAATGCAGTATATATATATATACTGTGCAGTATTGCAGCCAGCAGGAATAAAATGCTTCAATCCCTGCCTGGAAAATAACCCAATATACTCGGGCAGAAAACAGTCACAAACCTCAATACACCCGGGTATACCCGAATTCGTGGGACTAGCCAAGCTCGAATAAAGTGTGTCGCCAGTGTACTACTGACCTCATCAATACGAAGTGTCCGACGCCAGCGCCTTCCTTCTCTTGCCCACACAAAACATAGCCAAAACCAAGCCAATACATTGCAATTACATTCAGATATCAATTAACCCCTTAAACACCTTATCGGATAATAACCGCAAAGGTAATTAAGGGGTTAAGCCACACAGGCACGATACCCACCCTTCACCCATGAATTTGTACTGTGGCTTCATCATGCAACTATATATATATATACTGTATATATATACATACAGAGAGACAGAGAGAAAGAGAGAGAGAGAGATATATACAGTATATATATATACACACGTTATATACACACCCATGATAAACCAAATATACAGTACAAATAAATGTAGAAGGGTTATCAAAACCATACTGTTCTACAACCAAACACTTCTCCATACAGACACTACATTAAAAATCAATTTCCTTTAAAAATCCTAACTGATCTCACAATCTACTGTACTGTATATGATCACAAACCAATGAAAAAAGTCACATTCCAAAATGCATAAAATCTATGCACCATACTGTATACATTCTGCAAATTAATCAACGTAAACAAAAATCAATTAGCAATCATTATTTAGATCTCTAAACATTTCACACTCAATCATGAACAATGAAACCATTAACAGATTCACGCCTAGAGCAGAACAATTAAGCCTTTGAAAAAATATAAGTACCGACAAAAATACAACCTTTCCAAACCAAGCCTACAGTACCTACAGTATCCCTGACCTGCCTCAAACACACAATACAATACCAAGGAATAATACATCTATCTAATTTTAAAATACTTTAAACTCACAAAATAATTAAAAACACATCTAATCCAGCTTTTAAAACATCATCATTTCTTACCCTGAATGTATACTGTACAGTATATCTCTCTAGACATATATATTGTACATACATACATACAGTGGCAAGAAATGATATACCACAAAAAAATAAAAATACACAGGTTAAAAAACCTTTTGAAAAAATTAACAAGTTAAATAAAATACATTTCTTTACTGTAGTTCACTTACCATTACTTGCCCCCACCGACTCCCGTTGCCCAGCTTACTCACGAACCAATCCACGATCAGGAACCCATAAAATAATAAACCATTGAAAATAATAAACATTAAACTAAAAATCCAAACCAATCCACGGGTCTTCTACTTGTAATACACCTTCATCTGTATTCTTCTTTCTTCTATCTCCTTCCGGGCGGGGCAGGGCGTGGTCTTCTTTCCATCATCGGCCACGCCCTTGTCTTTTTCCTTCTCCGGAGGTCCTTCCTCCGCGGCGTCTGGCTGCAAAATGAGACGACATAGGCTTTTAAAGGCCTATGACGTCACATTTTGCGTCATGGTTCCCACGGTCCTGATTGGACCGTGAAAACCATGTGTGTTGGCCGATAATAAAAAAATGATGACGTCACTTAAAGGGAATGAAAGCACAGCCAATCAGAATGGCTTTGCTTCAATTGCCTTTAAGATGACGTCATGAAAAGGCACATGGCCGTGCACACATGGTACTAGAGCCAATCAGAGCGTGGGAACTTTATCCCTACTCTGATTGGCTCTGGTATACCATGTGTCAGGGGCTTGGGGGAGAAAGGATGTGACGTCAATGAAAACCTGTCACGTGGTACGGTAGCCAATCAGAGCGTGGGAACTTTATCCTTATTGACGTCACATCCTTTCTCCCCCAAGCCCCTGACACATGGTATACCAGAGCCAATCAGAGTAGGGATAAAGTTCCCACGCTCTGATTGGCTCTAGTACCATGTGTGCACGGCCATGTGCCTTTTCATGACGTCATCTTAAAGGCAATTGAAGCAAAGCCATTCTGATTGGCTGTGCTTTCATTCCCTTTAAGTGACGTCATCATTTTTTTATTATCGGCCAACACACATGGTTTTCACGGTCCAATCAGGACCGTGGGAACCATGACGCAAAATGTGACGTCATAGGCCTTTAAAAGCCTATGTCGTCTCATTTTGCAGCCAGACGCCGCGGAGGAAGGACCTCCGGAGAAGGAAAAAGACAAGGGCGTGGCCGATGATGGAAAGAAGACCACGCCCTGCCCCGCCCGGAAGGAGATAGAAGAAAGAAGAATACAGATGAAGGTGTATTACAAGTAGAAGACCCGTGGATTGGTTTGGATTTTTAGTTTAATGTTTATTATTTTCAATGGTTTATTATTTTATGGGTTCCTGATCGTGGATTGGTTCGTGAGTAAGCTGGGCAATGGGAGTCGGTGGGGGCAAGTAATGGTAAGTGAACTACAGTAAAGAAATGTATTTTATTTAACTTGTTAATTTTTTCAAAAGGTTTTTTAACCTGTGTATTTTTATTTTTTTGTGGTATATCATTTCTTGCCACTGTATGTATGTATGTACAATATATATGTCTAGAGAGATATACTGTACAGTATACATTCAGGGTAAGAAATGATGATGTTTTAAAAGCTGGATTAGATGTGTTTTTAATTATTTTGTGAGTTTAAAGTATTTTAAAATTAGATAGATGTATTATTCCTTGGTATTGTATTGTGTGTTTGAGGAAGGTCAGGGATACTGTAGGTACTGTAGGCTTGGTTTGGAAAGGTTGTATTTTTGTCGGTACTTATATTTTTTCAAAGGCTTAATTGTTCTGCTCTAGGCGTGAATCTGTTAATGGTTTCATTGTTCATGATTGAGTGTGAAATGTTTAGAGATCTAAATAATGATTGCTAATTGATTTTTGTTTACGTTGATTAATTTGCAGAATGTATACAGTATGGTGCATAGATTTTATGCATTTTGGAATGTGACTTTTTTCATTGGTTTGTGATCATATACAGTACAGTAGATTGTGAGATCAGTTAGGATTTTTAAAGGAAATTGATTTTTAATGTAGTGTCTGTATGGAGAAGTGTTTGGTTGTAGAACAGTATGGTTTTGATAACCCTTCTACATTTATTTGTACTGTATATTTGGTTTATCATGGGTGTGTATATAACGTGTGTATATATATATACTGTATATATCTCTCTCTCTCTTTCTCTCTGTCTCTCTGTATGTATACTGTATATATACAGTATATATATATATAGTTGCATGATGAAGCCACAGTACAAATTCATGGGTGAAGGGTGGGTATCGTGCCTGTGTGGCTTAACCCCTTAATTACCTTTGCGGTTATTATCCGATAAGGTGTTTAAGGGGTTAATTGATATCTGAATGTAATTGCAATGTATTGGCTTGGTTTTGGCTATGTTTTGTGTGGGCAAGAGAAGGAAGGCGCTGGCGTCGGACACTTCATATTGATGAGGTCAGTAGTACTTTATTTATTTGTATATGCTAGTTAATGTTTTTAATAATGGGCAATTAATCTATTATTCATATCTGGATAATAGTTATTTTGCACATTATTGTACTGTAGGTGTTGGGGGGGAGGGTGTATGTATTGAATGTATAGGCCAGGTTTATTTTTTTTACATTCAGGGTTACTTCCGTGGTTTTGCGTGGGACCTCTGGAGACCACCCGCGGGGAATCCTCGGGTATCCTAAAGGGTAGCAGGCTGGTGGTTCCACGGGTGACACATGCGGGGATGATGATGTGTGGTCCCACTTCTGTGGGGGCACCGCGGACCCGTAGTCTGCGGGCATGACGATGTGTGGTCCCACTTCTGTGGGGGCACCTCCGAGCCGTAGGTGCGGGGATGATGATGTGTGGTCCCACTTCTGTGGGGGCACCGCGGACCCGTAGTGAGCACCCGTGAGTTCCCCAGACCCCCATGGGAACCACCCGAGGCCTCGCAGACACCTGTGGGTTTGACCCGGGGCTCCCAGACATCCTTGGGCCTACCGTGTGGACCCAATTGTGGCTCACGGTGACCCAAGGAGACCACCTGAGCGCCATGGTGCTGGCAGGATCCACCAGCAGGCCTCCAGAACCTGTGGAATGCTGCTGGTAAACTGTAGGTCTGTCCAGGTGCCCTGCCAGCCCACCGGGGACTAGCGTGGGGCTACGTTATGGACCCTGAATGTAAAAGAATAAATCTTGTATTTATGGGGGGGGGGGCACAGGGGGTGGGTAATGTATTTAATAAATAGAATGCTGTTTATTGTGGGTGATTGTACTGTTTTTATTGTGGGTACTGGGGTGGGGGTGGGGTGTTTCCCCAACGGTATGTGGGTAGGCCTCCCTTGTGGGTACTGACTGGGTGGTTAGGCCTCACGGGTGGGGGGGGGGGGGGGTTAGTGTGGGAGGGTATGTAGGCATCCCGAGTGGTGGGTGGGTGAGGGCGGGTTAACCCCTTCATGACTGTAGCGGTTAATAACCGCTATGGTGATTAAGGGGTTAGGGGACATTACTTTGTATGTTTTAATTTTTGTGTCTGTTTTGCAGAAGCGGAGGGGCCATGGCCAGGATGGGGGGGGGGGTTAACGGTATGTGGGTAGGGGGTGAGGGTGGTTAGCAATGCAGGGAGGGAGATTTACTGGTAACAGAAACATCTATCTCCCTTCAATGTAATCTGTTTAAAGCCCCCTCCCCCCTAATGTGTGTTTCTGTAAAATCTCTCTCCCTTCAATGTACTGTAATCTGTTTAACAGAAACATTAGGGGGGGAAGGGGCTTTAGGCCTTTATATCTCTCTCCCTTCAGTGTAATCTGCTTAACACAAACATTAGGGGGGAAGGGGTTTTTAAACAATGCTGTGTATAATGTATAAGGTTTTTTACAATTAGATTGATGTAATCCTTGGTATTGTAAGGGTTAGTTTGTTTTTAAATTGTCTTTTCTGGTTGTTACTTACAGTATATATTGATTTTGGTTTACTTGCTTGGTTAAAATACTGTAGTTAAGTTGACTTGTTTGGAAGTGTTTGTACAGTATTTACTGGTAGAGTAGCTTGCAATTATATTGTTAACATTCATTTGCAGAATGTACAGTACTGTATATGGTGCATAGATTTAATGCTATGCATCATTTACAGTATACAATGTACTGTAAATGCAATGTACTGTGTGGATTGTAATGTTATGTTTTATACTGTACAGTATGCTATTCATTAACTTCATTGCTCTACAC
Organism: Ascaphus truei; assembly: GCF_040206685.1. Classification (NCBI taxonomy): domain Eukaryota; kingdom Metazoa; phylum Chordata; class Amphibia; order Anura; family Ascaphidae; genus Ascaphus; species Ascaphus truei. The sequence goes on from NW_027455186.1 coordinate 30,500, forward strand.
ATCTAGGGATTTCATTCCACCTTACCACCTTTCCTACACATGATTTGTGCTGTAGGCATTGGTTACTGTATATTACTGTATGCTAATGCAGATGTGTGATGCTTTGAGACTGTCATTTATACTTTGACAAGTCTACCTTTTGGTGTGTAGTGTGCATTATCCTTAGCGTTGTATACAGTAGGTGCCTTTAAACCCAGTAACCTACTGTATTGTGATTCACTTTGATTCTCCCTAGTGTTTTTTGAGTCACTATCCTTTTCATGTTTAGGGTTGACAGTGTGTGTCGTTCCCTAGTGCTGTTCATTAGTGTTTAAGGGTCCATGCCTCTTTTTTAAGTGTTTTTAAATCATGTACTGTTTATTCATCCCTTTTTGCACTGTGTCAAATAAATAAACAAATATATCAATTGCATACCTGAGTGCTCCCATACGGGTTACTTTTTTCTCTTTTCACTCACATACAGTATGTATATATATATATATATATATATATATATATATACAGTATATATATATATATATATATATATATATATATATATATACAGTGTATATATATATACAAAGTATATACTGTACAGTATATATTTATTTCTCTTCATGTCTTTATTTATTTATTTATTTAGATTTATTTATTAATTGTGGGGCTGCTGTGCGTGAATTTTTTTTATTGGGGGTGAGGGGGGTGTTTGGCCCTTGGTGTGAGTTTACGACTTGCAGCAGCAGCACAATGAATAAATAAATATAAATAAATAAATAAATAAATGACAATAAATACATTTGAAATACATTTTTATTGATAGTGTACATGTGCAGAGGGTCTCCGGAGCTGAAGCGCACAGGTTTCAGGTCTGGGGACCCCGTGCCCCCCGAGATACAGGCCCCTTTAGGGGGTGCCGGTATCCCTCTGCTCTGCTTGGTTTACAGGCCGCGATCACGTGATCGGGACCTTTAAACGCAGAGCACTCAGCACTCAGAAACACAGGCCAGACAGATTTAAACACACACACAATAGGGGGAGGTTTTTTTACATAGCTTGCAGGGAAGCTTAACGCACACACAATAGGGGGATAGGGGGAGGGTTTTTTACATAGATTAGAGAGAAGGCAGGGCGTTTTAAAAGCGAGAATAGGGGAGGGGGTTTTACATAGATTTTATTTATTTATTTAGATTTATTTATTAATTGTGGGGCTGCTGTGCGTGAATTTTTTTTATTGGGGGTGAGGGGGGTGTTTGGCCCTTGGTGTGAGTTTACGACTTGCAGCAGCAGCACAATGAATAAATATAAATAAATAAATAAATAAATAAATGACAATAAATACATTTGAAATACATTTTTATTGATAGTGTACATGTGCAGAGGGTCTCCAGAGCAGAAGCGCACAGGTTTCAGGTCTGGGGACCCCGTGCCCCCCGAGATACAGGCCCCTTTAGGGGGTGCCGGTATCCCTCTGCTCTGCTTGGTTTACAGGCCGCGATCACGTGATCGGACCTTTAAACCAAGCAGAGGGCTACCGGCACCCCCTAAAGGGGCCTGTATCTCGGGGGGCACGGGGTCCCCAGACCTAAAACCAACGCGGTTCAGCTCCGGAGACCCCCTGCACATCTACACTATCAATAAAAATGTATTTCAAATGTATTTATTGTCATTTATTTATTTATTTTTTGGCGGCTGCTGTGTGTGTGTATTTTTTTATTGTGGGTAGCGGGAGGGTGGGTGAATGGGGTATTCGCCCCAACGATGGTTGGGGAGGGCTTGCGGGGGGGGGGGGGGGTTGGGGTAGCGGGAGGGCTTAACCCCTTCATGACCGTAGCGGTATTAACTGCTACGATCGTGAAGGGGTTAAGTGCACCCGCAACCCCCCCCCCCCCTCCCGCAAGTCGTAAACTCACACCAAGGGCCAAATACCCCCCTCACCCATCCCCACTACACACAATAAAGCGGGCACGGTGGGTTAACCCCTTCATTGCCTTAGCGGCTATCCGCTATGGTAATGACGCAGCATTTTCCGTATTTTTAATAATATTGATCAGGAGCAGGGGGGGGGGGGGGTTCCCTGAGCATTAATCATTAATTTCTGGCTCAGGGAACCCCCTGCTCACTTTACAATATTATTAAAATAATGCTTCTTTACCATAGCGCATAGACGCTAAGGTAAAGAACGAGTGTTTATTTATACTGTATATTGTATGTGTTTTATTGATACTGTACATGTGCAGAGGGTCTCCAGAGCAGAAGCGCACAGGTTTCAGGTCTGGGGACCCCGTGCCCCCCGAGATACAGGCCCCTTTAGGGGGTGCCGGTATCCCTCTGCTCTGCTTGGTTTACAGGCCGCGGTCACGTGATCGGGGCTTTTAACGCAGAGCTGGATACCGGCACCCCCTAAAGGGGCCTGTATCTCGGGGGGCACGGGGTCCCCAGACCTAAAACCAACGCGGTTCAGCTCCGGAGACCCCCTGCACATCTACACTATCAATAAAAATGTATTTCAAATGTATTTATTGTCATTTATTTATTTATTTTTTGGCGGCTGCTGTGTGTGTGTATTTTTTTATTGTGGGTAGCGGGAGGGTGGGTGAATGGGGTATTCGTCCCAACGATGGTTGGGGAGGGCTTGCGGGGGGGGGGGGGGGTTGGGGTAGCGGGAGGGCTTAACCCCTTCATGACCGTAGCGGTATTAACTGCTACGATCGTGAAGGGGTTAAGTGCACCCGCAACCCCCCCCCCCTCCCGCAAGTCCTAAACTCACACCAAGGGCCAAATACCCCCCTCACCCATCCCCACTACACACAATAAAGCGGGCACGGTGGGTTAACCCCTTCATTGCCTTAGCGGCTATCCGCTATGGTAATGACGCAGAATTTTCCGTATTTTTAATAATATTGATCAGGAGCAGGGGGGGGGGGGTTCCCTGAGCATTAATCATTAATTTCTGGCTCAGGGAACCCCCTGCTCACTGTACAATATTATTAAATCTCTCTCTGCTGCAAACACATCTCGCCCCCAGTATGTGCAGTAATTTACTGAACATGTACTGTAGAATAAATGCATAGTTTTATTTATTCGGGTTTATTACACAGTATACTGTATGGCCGGAAAACATCAGCATACAGTACAATATAATCCATCGAAATCCCCCCATTAGCCGTTTTCTTTTCTGAGGAAAAACAAAATGAAAAGTTTTAATGTACAGTAATGGTCAGCCCCCTAAAGAAGTTCCCAGCCAGCCCCACCAAAATAATACGGCAAAAATACAGTACTCACCATACTGTACAGTATTGTACTAAATTTCCCATTCAGCTTGCGCTGGCGCCGGCCCACTTCCAGTCCAGCTTTCATCATTTTGCAGAGGGACTAGCCCACCTGTAGTCAGCGGGAAATCGCTTAGGTACATGCAAGCTTCATCAAAACTGGCTGCGAAATCCATCTCAGAGTTGTCACCGACGGCGGGACCATGATGATAAGCTGGTGCTGCTGCTGGTTCTGGTTCTGGTTCTGGCGCATTGCTTGGCAGGGACTGTCGCTTCTTATTTCGTTTTAACACGACCCTTCGCCTTTTGCCGCCTCCATTATCATAGATACGGGAAAAACCCTGTGACACACACCAATACCCTCCAACAAATTGGGGCTCAATACGGTGAAAACAGGGGTCACTACATAACCTTTTCCTTATTGCATGCTTCCACAAATGAGGAGTTGGCGAAAATCTGTAAAAGTCATAATTTTCGATAAAATACTGATAAATTTGAACAACTGTTGCCATCTTATCCTCTGTTGCATTTATAGCGGCCCATATCAAATAAGCATAACTTCTGTCAGGTTTTTGGAACACGGGCTCCACTTGAACACTCATGTCTCTGTAGAATAGTGTAAGTGAAAATGATCTTTGTCTTTATTTAATACATTACTGTATGTAAAGCCTAAATTGATACATTTTTTGCAACTATTCCTTCAGTCTCAAGGACAAGTTACACAATAGCATACTGTACTGGGATAAAGTAACTTTTTTTTGGAAACGAAACAACTTGCAAAGGCCACACATTACTTAAGTCATGAGTTTATGCCATCTGGTGGACAATCGAAACATCGCAGCCTAGTAAATCATTCTCATTATCATTTAACAGATCAGGCCCCCGTCAGCCAGGCATGAACCGTGGCTGGGAAGGCAAACGCAACGAAGCATGCAAGAGGTGAGCAGCGGCGGATTCCAGGTTTCTGCCAGGTACAAACCAGGCATTTGCTCGAATAAAGTGTGTCGGTGCAGTATATATGTGTGTTGTTTCACCTTCCAGGAACAAACTCCAGAGGAACCCGTCCAAGATCAGCGAAGCCAGCACCATCCAGAGCCCCTGCGACTTGGCGGGAGGGAGGAAGGTACATAGGGAGGGGGAGGGAGGAAGTTATATCAGGGGGAAGGGAGGGAGGAAGGTACATCAGGGGGGAGGGAGGGAAGAGTGTGAGCTGTGTGACGTGTCAAACCCTCTTGCAGCGCTCACATGTTACACCCCCCATTCTCTCACCCCATCCTCAACCGCAACCCGCTTCTGTCTCACCCTCCCTTCTCACTCGCCCCCTTTCTCTCTCGCCCCACCCTTTTCTCTCCCCCCCACCCTCCCTTCTCTTTTGCCCCGGCCTTCTCTCTCGCCCCGACCTTCTCAATCCTCTTGGGTAACAGAGGGAACACCTCTTTGTTGCCGTGGTAACACTGATCCCTCCCTCAGAACCTGGGAAACCATCACTTCGGGGTGCACGTGGGGGACCTGATCAGTGAGACGTCCTCGGTGCCCGTTGTCATGGAGATGCTCTTAGAGTACCTGGAGATGTACGGCCTGCACACGGAGGGCATCTACCGGAAGTGTGGGGCAGCCAATCGCATGCGAGAGCTCAAACAGTCCCTGGAGAACGGTGCGCTGGGATTGTGAGGGAACCGGGGGAGGCACACATTTAGGCTGAGATTATACCATCTCCGACGGGGCGGCAGTGTGATCTGGTGATGTCATCCTGTCAATGCCGCCAAGCGGCATGTTGAACTGCAGGCAGGAGACAAGCAGAGGAGACAGGGAGGTGTGACGGAGGCGTGGCTGTGAGCGGTTCGCCCTCATTGGCTGAACCGCTCACGTGACACGGCCGTCTCCTGCTCAAAACAAAATTTCCTGTCTGCTTTCCAGTCTGCCGCCCTGCAGTTCCAGGCAGCGAGCGCGGAGTGCGAGGTATGTTTACCTTAATTGGATTGCAGCAATTTGTTTTTGAGCCGCGCAACGCTGCCGGACAATTTTGGTATAATCACGGCCTAAGGGACAAATAAGATATTATCATTTAAATGTGCAATCCCTGGCAGTTCACAATGAAACTACATTTTTGTAAAGAATGTCATTTTCCTGTAACATACAGTAACTGGGCTCAAAGCAAAACATTGGCTGCTGTCATTATTTGGGAAATAAAGCATTTAAAGGAGGGAGGATGCTTCTCAGCAGTGTTTACTCAACCTCTGGCCACCCTGTGAGAGCCAATAAAGATAAGGGAGGAGGGGGCTTTGCCTGTGCAAACTCCTGTTCAGCACATGGTGAAATCAGACAAAAGGGAAGCCAGAGGAAATTGCCCCCCCCCCTCCCAAATCTCAGCTCATCGTGTTTACAAAGGAACTTGAAATAATGAATAATAAATACTTATAGGTGTTATATATTTTTGTTTTTTTAAAAAGGCATAAGTCACCCAGGTGTGACCCCTTAAACATCTCACGGTCAGTAGTACATTTTGGTCCTAGGAGGGACTGACCCTTTAAACAGTGGAATAATATACAGGCAGTCCTCGGTTATCCGACACAATGCGTTACTCAAAATGGCGTTGGATAGCGAAACGTTGTAAAGCGAAACACGTTTTCCCACAGGAACACTGTTTAAATGAAAGGTTCCGTTCCTGAAGGCATTTTTAACACTAAAATACACCAAATATTTTACACAGGCAATAAGATATGCAGCACACACATACATTATATAGTGTATATACTGTATTATATATATATATATATAATATAACATAATAAATAATATATTATGTAATATAATATAATATTATATATATGCTCTTACGACGCTTTGCAACGTTGTTTATGTGTATATATATATATATTTATACATACACACATACACATAAACAACGTTGCAAAGCATCGTAAGAGCGCTGGATAAGCCGTTTTGGCGTTGTAAAAATGAACATAGGTATGCATTGCATAGCGCTGGATAAGCCATTCGTTGTAAAGCGAAGCGCTGTAAAACGAGGACTGCCTGTAATCGTCTTTAACACATTTAATTACTCTTAACTTTTTTCCTGGCAGACTACACAACGACACACTTCAGCTTACCAAAATGTTTTCATAAGGCCAGGTCCCCGCTGGCTACTGCAGCGACCGCTGTGGCGGACGCTGCAGGGACAAGAGCCGCCCCACAATGGGGCCGGGCCCGCTGCGAGTTTTTGAGGTACACATGAAAATTGAGATAGGAACTAGCGACAGAGCGCTAGGCCACGCCCACCGGCGGTTTAGCCAATGAGGGCGAACCTGCCAGGTGATGTCATGGCCGCGCCCCAGTAATGCCCCCCCCCCTGTCTTTCCCCTTGCAGCTCTCTGTAGACCGGAGAATTCGCAGGTGCGTGCAGCGCAGGCAGCGTGGCCGCAGCCTAATACTTATTTTTGTGAGGAGAAAAAAAACAATATTTCCATGTATCTAAAATGTTTTCTCTGTATTTGTGCTCCGCGGATAGTGCCTATAAAAGGGTGATGGGGATCGGTCATTACAAGTCCTCTTGTTTTCTCACATGTTTTCTGTCTCCCTTCTGGACAGACCCCAGCTCTGTGAAACTGGATAATTACCCCATCCACGTCATCACTGGCATCCTGAAGCAGTGGTTGCGTGAGCTCCCGGAGCCACTCATGACCTTCGCTCAGTACAACGAGTTCCTACGAGCCGTGGGTAAGTGCAGAGAGGAAGGTAACCCTCCCTCTGTAGAGTCGCGGGGCTTAGTGACAAATTGCAGAGAGGATCTCCACTGCAGAACACGAAATCCTGGATGGGCAGGAGAGATCTACAGTACCTTTGTGCTTTATCCTATGGTGGGAGGCGTAGACTCCATTGGCCAGAGATACTTTGTCACCCTGAGGTGAAAGGGAGCGATGCCGTATGCGCCTTATTTTTGGGTCACACTCAGTGGAACATCTACTCGGTCTGTTTCATTTTAATGTTGGAGGGACAGACTCCACCGGCTAAAAGTCCCTTTTGTTTGTGTCACTGTGGAAAGGGAGATATTGCATGGGCCATAGGCCTCTTATCTCTGTGTTAGACTTGGTGAACAGAAATCCTTTCAGTCTTTGTCACTCTGCTGGTGAAGCGACAGACTCAGTGGGCCATAAGTTATGTCTGTACGTCTGTCAGCTTCAAGTTGAGGGACAGACCACATGGGCCATAGGTCTCTCCTGTTTGTCACTGTCACCCAGTGGTTGGTGTGACACACTCCATGGGCCATAGGACTATTATGTCTGCCTCTTTTTACCAGGGGTACGGACTCTGGGTCAGGCTCAGTGGGACATGGGTGCCTTCTGTCTGTGCCACTGTCACCTGCAGTGGGAATGACAGGCGTCATGGTCCATAGTCCCCTTTGGTCTGTGATGCCCTGCAGTAGGAGAGTCAGACTCCAGGATCTGTGCCACACTAGACGAACAGACATTTACTTCTTTATCTCCACTAACCCTTGTAGCGCCTGAGGGGTCTGCCATGCACTGCAGAACAAGGTGTCCGGCCTCTCTAGCACTGAAGGTGTTTAGTAAACCTCTCCCACGTCTCCATTACCCATCTATTGCTTTGCCTTCTCCCTTTAGAGCTCCCTGGGAAGCAGGAACAGCTGTGTGCCATCTACAAAGTTCTGGGACAGCTTCCCCAGGCCCATTACAACACTCTGGAGAGGCTGATCTTTCACCTTGTCAAGTAAGATGCAGGAGAGGTTGCAAACCCCTTTGTGTGATTGCAGGGGAGGATGCAGACCTGTAGTGCTCAATGTCAGTGTGCTGCTAGGAGTGTTCCTGGGCATACAGGAGCGGGCCCCAACTCTGTGTTCAAATGAGTCCCTCACTTGTCAGTGTATTGTTTTAATACACATAATATAATTTTAAATCTAAGATTTAATCAACCTAAATTCTGTGTGCATCTCCCCGGAGATAATCAGTCTGTAGACTTTCGTACACTTTTTAAATGGCTGTTTCCTCTCTTATAGACGTACGGATGAGGCCTGCATCAGAGAATCGGGGATTGTGTGTGTTATTTATTCCCAATACTGTATATATGTATTATTTATATGGCATTATATATATATATATATATATATATATACATACACACACACACACACACACACACACACACACACACACACACACACACACACACACACACACACACACACACACACACACACACACACACACACACACACACACACACACACACACACACTTTGCCTTTAACCCTTTAACCCCAAGAGGACTTGCTAAGCAATAGCAAACCCAATGTATTGTCCCCCCCACAGACCACAGATGGAGAGAATGTATTGCTTTGCACAGGGATTCCTTCCTGTGTCTTCCTGCATATAGTGAGGTGTGGCTGTGTAACCACAGGGCATTTTCCTCATATCTGTAAGCAGTGCTGGCCGCTCAGGAATCACATTAGTTAGGAAGAATGTACAGATCTATTATAGCAAGGGTGCTCAACTCCAGTCCCGAAGCCCCCTCCCCCCCCCCCAACAGGTCAGGTTTTCAGGATATCCCAGCTTGAGCACAGGTGGCTCAGTCGAAGCCTCTGATAGAGCCACCTGTGCTGAAGCAGGGACTGATTGAGCCACCTGTGCTGAAGCAGGGATATCCTGAAAACCGGACTTGTTGGGGGAGCTTGAGGATGGGAGCTGAGCCCCATTGCATTATAGGGAAGTGCAGAGATGAAGAGGTGCATGTTACAGTGCTCTAATAACTGGGCAGTGAGGGTCACACCTGGAAGGCTCCGTCTGCTAAGCAGCCCTGGAAACACGGGCTCAGATAGCCCCATGCCTGCTGAGAGCCCAGCAGGGCAATGCATTGTGGGGCATTCTCTAACGCCACCCTATTTTGCAGAGTGGCTGTGATGGAAGATGCGAACCGCATGTCCTCAAATTCCTTGGCCATCATCTTCGCGCCCTGCCTCCTGCGCTGTCCAGCCAACTATGACCTACAGACCACCCTGAAGGAGGTTTCCAAAACCATCACGTAAGGTTTCGATTATGCCGGCGTTTTTTGGTAAAATCACAGCCTAATTCAGGCGCCCGCCTGTCCCTTTCCTTCCGCCCATTCAGGGCATGTTATTTATTTGCTTCGATATGAGCTGTTGAAATATTGAAGGACCGGGAAGTCAGAATGTCGCTCCCTCCCAGGCCCAGCGCAGTCTCAAAGTTACCGTCGTGATCTGCGCTGCTGCAGATTGAGACAATCAAGGGAGCAAAATACTGTTATGCGCTAAACTCGTGTAGGTTTTATTTGGGGGGGGGGTTTCTGCCTTAAAAGAGGTAAAATCTTCTCGAGCAATTCAGCCCGGATAGGGGCCTTGGTCGGAGGCTGCACCCGTTGTAAACGGATTAAGGGAAGGGGAGTCTAGTGGTTAATTCACTGCCTTTGAAGTGGGTGTGCAGTGCCGGCACCATGTGACCACCCAAAAACTGAGATAGTAAGCTCAGAAGACAAGCTCCTGTGTCTGACGCTGCGGTGTGTAGTACCGGATAAGACGACTTTCTCATATGATCTGCACAGTGATTCTGTCCTATCCCCGTGGGCCCTGCTGTCGCACTTCAGAGCTGTAATCTCCCGTGTTCTCATGTTTCCATAAGAAATGTTTTTGTTTTCCAGCTAATTGACCAAGTCGCAAACTAATGGTTTCCTGCCGAAGAATTCATTGGGAATACATTTGTGGGGTTTTTAAAGGGAACTTGGGGGAAATAATGAAATAAAACGGGGTGGATATTTTGAAGACTACGGTTTGCCCATCTCAGACGGGGTTAGGGATGCCACCTCTATTCACCCCTTCCTTGCCAGAGGGGTCAGGGACTTGTTATAAAGCAAGGGGTTAAGTGGAAGGCTCTGTAACCCGATTGTCCTTGTGCTTCCCCTGTAGGTGTGTGGAGATGCTGATTAAGGAGCAGATGAGGCAGTACATACTCAAAATTAAGGAGATTGGCATGATGAAAGCAGCAGAGACACAAGCGCTGTGTAGCCTGTCCCTGCTCAAACACAACACGGTGAGTACCCCAAAAAAGCCCTGCAATGTAATGTTTCTGTGGAGGAGGCAGTCACGCAGCCCCTTCTGTGGATAAGATTCCAGACACTCACACGGGGGAGGAGGGGGGGGGGGGGGGTTAGGGGTGGTGTCCCTCTAGATGTGGGGTCCCACACACACTCAGGGACCCCCTCCAAGATGGGATGGCGGAAACTCACATGGGGGCCCCCTCTGAGTTGGAATCCCAGAAACTCACACCCTTGCAGTTAGGGAGCTGCCCTTTAAAGTGGGAAGTTTCTCCTTGAGTCCCGGTCTAAAAGAACATATTGTAAGTTGGTGAAGTAGTGAGTCGTTGCTTCAGTGTTCAATGCTGGCTATAGAAGCATCTCCTGTATACGCCTGTATCCCCTTCCATGCACGGGAGGGGTTATACATAGATACATTTTTTTAATGAGTTAATTCTTGGGATATTTGTATGCAAAACCCGACTTCCACATCAGTATTCTGCTCCCTGAAGACAGTTTTCCTTTCTCTGACAGCCTTGGCCTGTACATTTAGGATTTATTTCTCCTTATGAAGGGATCCTGGTTGCTCCACACCGCCCTCTCCCTTGCACGCCTGGAATTGCTTCTCCCGCGGTTTGGAGCACAAGTTGGGTTTCCCTGTGATAAGAGTGGAATCCAATAATACTTGTCACATATTTATTTTAGTATAGCTATCAAAGTTTAATTTGACTAAATACCAATATTACATTCATTTTTTTTTTAGGTGGAATGCGCCCCGAAGGGATCTCCGTGTTCTAATATTCTCTGAATATATCCCAGGTAGCACACACCTCTCTATATTAATACTCGGTGAGTTATGTCTGTCTATCTCTCTGTCTATTTCTCAGTCTATGTGTCTGTCAGTCAGTCTGTCTCTGTCTGTGTGTCTGTCTGTGTCTCTCTGTGTGTCTGTCTCTCAGGCTCTCTTTGTGTGTGTCTCTCTGTGTGTGTGTGTGTGTGTGTTGTGTCTCTCTCTCTCTGTCTCTTTCTTTCTGTCTCTCTGTGTCTCTCGCTCTGTGTGTGTGTGTGTGTCTCTCTCTGTCTCTCTCTGTGTGTGTCTCTTTCTCTCTCTGTGTCTCTCTCTCTGTGTTTCTCTTTCTCTCTCTCTGTGTCTCTTTGTGTCTCCCTCTCTCTCTGTGTCTCTCTGCGTGTGTGTGTCTCTCTCTCTGTGAGTGTGTGTCTCTCTCTCTGTCTCTCTCTGTGTGTGTCTCTTTCTCTCTCTGTGTCTCTCTCTGTGTTTCTCTTTCTCTCTCTCTGTGTCTCTTTGTGCCTCTTCTCTCTCTCTCTGTGTGTGTCTCTGTGTGTGTCTCCCTCTCTCTGTGTGTGTGTTAGAATCACGGCTAGGCTCCGCCCCCTGACGCGGTACACGGCGGTGCCCGCAGCGTGCGCAGACCCCTTTCTGCGCGTGTGCGCCAGCCAACCAGAACAACTTATTTAAGGAATGAATCCATAAATAAATCAATGAATTGGGCACGTATCAATGCACACCAAGGGAGGAGAATGAAGTATCAATATATCAGAAAATATTTTAATTCCCATTCAATGTTCATACCCCTTGGATGGACTGGATCTAAGGTGAAAATCCAATACATTTCTCTTCGATTGAGGAAATTAAGTCTGTCTCCTCCCCTGGTATGTGGAGACACATGTTCCAAACCAGAGAAATTAACATTAATTATACCGCCTTGCAAACAGCTTGAGAAATGTCTGGATACTGGATGAGACAGATCATGTCTTGTGATTAACCGAACATGTTCAGATATCCTAGTTTTCAAGGGTCTGATTGTACGACCCACGTAACGTTTGCCGCAACCACACCAAAGTGTGTAAACGACAAAACTTGTATGACAATTAATAAAAGTTTGAATTTTATAACAGTTTTTTGACTGTGCGCTTTTTACTTTTTTTAAAGGTCTGGCATACTGACAGAAATTACAATGGCCGCAACAGAAAAACCCATTGGGGCTGCCACGGATATGACTACTCACTAATGGACTGAAATACACTTGGGGAAATCGATGATACAATCGTTTTAGCTTTTTTGAAGACTATTCTTGGTCCTTCTTGCAGAATAC
>NW_027455187.1:0-32500 GCF_040206685.1 Ascaphus truei
CCCCCCTCTCCTTCCTCCCCTATCCCCTTTTCCCTCATTCTTCTGCCCTACTCCCCTTTTCCCCCCTCATTCTTACCCCCTCTTCCCCCTCATTCTTTCCCCTTTTCCCTCCTTTTCCTTTCCCCTTTCCCCTCATTTTCCCTTTCATCCCTCTACCCCTCATTTTCCCTTTCCCCCTCTACCCCTCATTTTCCCTTTCCCCCTCTACCCCTCATTTTCCCCCACCCCCCTCATTTTACCCCCACCCCCCCTCATTTTCCCCCCACCCCTCCTCATTTTCCCCCCACCCCTCCTCATTTCCCCCCTCCTCATTTCCCCCCACTCCTCATTTTCCCCCCACTCCTCATTTTCCCCCCACTCCTGATTTTCCCCCCACTCCTGATTTTCCCTCCACCCCCCCTCATTTTCCCCCACCCCCCCTCATTTTCCCCCCACCCCCCCTCATTTCCCCCCCACCCCTCCTCATTTCCCCCACTCCTGATTTTCCCCCCACTCCTGATTTTCCCCCCACTCCTAATTTCCCCCCACTCCTGATTTTCCCCCCACCCCCCCTCATTTTCCCCCCACCCCCCTCATTTTCCCCCCACCCCCCTCATTTTCCCCCCACCCCCCTCATTTCCCCCCCACATTTCCCCCCCACCCCCTTATTCCCCCCCCCACCCCCCCTTATTTTCCCCCCCACCCCCCCTTATTTCCCCCACCCCCCCTTATTTTCCCCCCCACCAACCTCATTTCCCCCATCCGCCTCATTTCCCCCCCCACCCCCCTCATTTCCCCCCCACCCCCCCTCATTTTCCCCCACCCCCCCTCATTTTCCCCCCCACATTCCCCCCCCACATTCCCCCCCACCCCCTCTTATTTCCCCCCCCACCCCCCCTTATTTCCACCCAACCCCCTCATTTTCCCCCCACCCCCCCTCATTTTCCCCCCCACCCCCCCTCATTTTCCCCCCCACCCCCCCTCATTTTCCCCCCACCCCCCCTCATTTCCCCCCCCACCCCCCCCTCATTTCCCCCCCCACCCCCCTCATTTCCCCCCCCACCCCCCCTCATTCCCCACCCCACCCCCCCTCATTTCCCCCCACCCCCCCTCATTTTCCCCCCACCCCCCTCATTTTCCCCCCCACCCCCCCTCGTTTTCCCCCCCACCCCCCCTCGTTTTCCCCCCCACCCCCCCTCGTTCCCCCCCCAACCCCCCTCATTTTCCCCTCTACACCCCCCTTTTTTCCCTCTACACCCCCCCCTTTTTTCCCTCTACACCCCCCCCTTTTTCCCTCTACACCCCCCCTTTTCTACCTCTACACCCCCCCTTTTTTCCCTCTACACCCCCCTTTTTTCCCTCTACACCCCCCCTTTTTCCCTCTACACCCCCCTTTTTCCCCTCTACACCCCCCCTTTTTTCCCTCTACACCCCCCCTTTTTTCCCTCTACACCCCCCCTTTTTTCCCTCTACACCCCCCCCCTTTTTTCCCACTAAACCCCCCTTTTTCCCTCTAAACCCCCCTTTTTTCCCTCGACACCCCCCCTTTTTTCCCTCGACACCCCCCTTTTTTCCCCCCACACCCCACCTTTTTCCCTATACCTCCCCCCTTTTTTCCCTCTACACCCCCCCACATTCCCCCCACCCCCCCTTATTTCCCCCCCCACCCCCCCTTATTTCCCCCCACCCCCCCTCATTCCCCCCCCACCCCCCCCTCATTTCCCCCCCCACCCCCCCTCATTTCCCCCCCCCCTCATTTCCCCCCCCCACCCCCCCCATTTCCCCCCCCCCACCCCCCCTCATTTCCCCCCCCCCCACCCCCCTCATTTCCCCCCCCACCCCCCCTCATTTCCCCCCCCCACCCCCCCTCATTTTCCCCCCACCCCCCCTCATTTTCCCCCCCACCCCCTCATTTTCCCCCCCACCCCCCTTCATTTCCCCCCCCACCCCCCTCATTTTCCCCCCCAACCCCCCTCGTTTTCCCCCCCAACCCCCCTCATTTTCCCCTCTACACCCCCCTTTTTTCCCTCTACACCCCCCCCTTTTTTCCCTCTACACCCCCCCTTTTTCCCTCTACACCCCCCCTTTTCTCCCTCTACACCCCCCCTTTTCTCCCTCTACACCCCCCCCTTTTTTCCCTCTACACCCCCCTTTTTCCCCTCTACACCCCCCCCTTTTTCCCTCTACACCCCCCCTTTTTTCCCTCTACACCCCCCCTTTTTTCCCTCTACACCCCCCCTTTTTTCCCCTCTACACCCCCCCTTTTTTCCCTCGACACCTCCCTTTTTTCCCTCGACACCCCCTTTTTTCCCTCGACACCCCCCTTTTTTCCCCTCTATACCCCCCTTTTTTCCCTCTACACCCCCCTTTTTTCCCTCTACACCCCCCCTTTTTTCCCCTCTACACCCCCCCTTTTTTCCCCTCTACACCCCCCCTTTTTTCCCTCACACCCCCCCTTTTTTCCCTCACACCCCCGCCCCCCTTTTTCCCACTACACACCCCCTTTTTTCCCTCTACACACCCCTTTTTTCCCTCTACACACCCCTTTTTTCCCTCTACACACCCCCTTTTCCCCTCTACACCCCCCTTTTTTTCCCTCTACACCCCCCTTTTTTCCCCTCAACACCCCCCCCTTTTTTCCCTCTACACCCCCCTTTTTCCCCTACACCCCCCTTTTTTCCCTCTACACCCCCCTTTCCCCCCTCTACACCCCCCCATTTTCCCTCTACACCCCCCTTCTTTTTTCTCTCTACACCCCCCCCTTTTTTCCCTCTACACACCCCCTTTTTCCCTCTACACCCTCCCCCCCTTTTTTCCCTCTACACCCTCCCCCCCTTTTTTCCCTCTACAACCCACCCCCCCTTTTTTCCCTCTACACCCTCCCCCTTTTTCCCTCTACACCCCTCCTTTTTTCCCTCTACACCCCCCCTTTTTTCCCTCTACACCCTCCCCACCCTTTTTTCCCTTTACACCCTCCCCCCCTTTTTTCCCTTTACACCTTCCCCCTTATTTCCACCCCCCCCCTCATTTCCCCCCCACCCCCCCCTCATTTCCCCCCCACCCCCCCTCATTTCCCCCCCACCCCCCCTCATTTCCCCCCCCACCCCCCCTCATTTCCCCCCCCACCCCCCCCTATTCCCCCCCCCCCCTCATTTCCCCCCCCCACCCCCCCTCATTTCCCCCCCCCCACATTTCCCACCCCCCCCCCCCATTTCCCCCCCCCACCCCCCCTCATTTCCCCCCCCCACCCCCCCTCATTTCCCCCCCCCCACCCCCCCTCATTTCCCCCCCCCCCACCCCCCCTCATTTTCCCCCCCCCACCCCCCCCTCAATTTCCCCCCCACCCCCCTCATTTTCCCCCCCACCCCCTCATTTTCCCCCCAACCCCCCTCGTTTTCCCCCCCAACCCCCCTCTTTTCCCCTCTACCCCCCCCCTTTTTTCCCTCTACACCCCCCCCTTTTTTCCCTCTACACCCCCCTTTTTTCCCTCTACACCCCCCCTTTTTTCCCTCTACACCCCCCCTTTTTCCCTCTACACCCCCCCTTTTCTCCTCTACACCCCCCCTTTCTCCCTCAACACCCCCCCTTTTTTCCCTCTACACCCCCCTTTTTCCCCTCTACACCCCCCCCTTTTTTCCCTCTACACCCCCCCTTTTTTCCCTCTACACCCCCCCTTTTTCCCTCTACACCCCCCCCTTTTTTCCCTCTACACCCCCCCCTTTTTTCCCTCTACACCCCCCCCTTTTTTCCCTCTACACCCCCCCTTTTTTCCCTCTACACCCCCCTTTTTTCCCTCTACACCCCCCTTTTTTCCCTCTACACCCCCCCTTTTTCCCTCTACACCCCCCTTTTTTCCCTCTACACCCCCCCTTTTTTCCCTCTACACCCCCCTTTTTTCCCTCGACACCCCCCTTTTTCCCCTCTACACCCCCCTTTTTCCCTCTACACCCCCCCTTTTTTCCCTCGACACCCCCCCTTTTACCCTCTACACCCCCCCTTTTTCCCTCTACACCCCCCTTAACCCACACCCCCCCCTTTTTTCCCTCTACACCCCCCCATTTTTCCCTCTACACCCCCCATTTTTCCCTCTACACCCCCCCTTTTCCCCTCAACACCCCCCCTTTCCCTCTACACCCCCCCCTTTTTTCCCTCAACACACCCCTCCCCCCTTTTCCCTCTACACACCCCTTTTTCCCTCTACACCCCCTTTCCCCACACACCCCTTTTTCCCTCACACACCCCCCTTTTTCCCTCTACACACCCCCTTTTTCCCTCTACAACCCCCCTTTTTTCCCTCAACACCCCCCTTTTTTCCCCTCTACACCCCCCCTTTTTCCCTCTACACCCCCCTTTTTTCCCACTACACCCCCCCTTTTTTCCCTCTACACCCCCCCTTTTCCCCCTCTACACCCCCCCTTTTTCCCTCACACCCCCCTCTTTTTTCCCTCTACACCCCCCCCCCTTTTTTCCCTCTACACACCCCCCTTTTTTCCCTCTACACCCTCCCCCCTTTTTTCCCTCTACACCCTCCCCCCCTTTTTCCTCTACACCCTCCCCCCCTTTTTCCCTCTACACCCTCCCCCTTTTTTCCTCTACACCCCGCCTTTTTTCCCTCTACACCCCCCCTTTTTTCCCTCTACACCCTCCCCACCCTTTTTTCCTTTACACCCTCCCCCCCCTTTTTTCCCTTTACACCTTCCCCCTTTTTCCCTCTACCCCCCCATTTTCCCTCTACCCCCCCCTTTTTCCCCTCTACACACTCCCCCCCTTTTTTCCCTCTACACCCCCCCTTTTTTCCCTCTACACCCCCCCTTTTTTCCCTCTACACCCCCCTTTTTTCCCTCTACACCCCCCCTTTTTTCCCCCTTTCCCCCCTCCCCTTTTTTCCCCTCTACACCCCCCCTTTTTTTCCCTCTACACTCCCCCTTTTTTCCCTCTACACCCCCCCTTTTTTCCCTCTACACCCCCCCTTTTTTCCCCTCTACAACCCCCCTTTTTTTCCCTCTACACCCCCCCCTTTTTTCCCTCTACACCCCCCCTTTTTTCCCTCTACACCCCCCCTTTTTTCCCTCTACACCCCCCCTTTTCCCCCCTTTCCCCCCCCCCTCCCCTTTTTTTCCCCTCTACACCCCCCCCTTTTTCCCCTCTACACCCCCCCCTTTTTTCCCTCTACACCCCCCCTTTTTTCCCTCTACACCCCCCCTTTTTTCCCTCTACACCCCCCCTTTTTTCCCTCTACAACCCCCCCTTTTTTCCCTCTACAACCCCCCTTTTTTTCCCCTCTACACCCCCCCTTTTTTCCCTCTACACCCCCCCTTTTTTCCCTCTACACCCCCCCTTTTTTCCCTCTACACCCCCCCTTTTTTCCCTCTACACCCCCCCTTTTTTCCCTCTACACCCCCCCCTTTTTTCCCTCTACACCCCCCCCTTTTTTCCCTCTACACCCCCCCCTTTTTTTCCCCTCTACACCCCCCCTTTTTTTCCCCTCTACACCCCCCCCTTTTTTTCCCCTCTACAACCCCCCTTTTTTTCCCCTCTACACCCCCCCTTTTTTTCCCCTCTACACCCCCCCTTTTTTCCCCTCTACACCCCCCCTTTTTTTCCCCTCTACACCCCCCCTTTTTTCCCCTCTACACCCCCCCCTTTTTTCCCCTCTACACCCCCCCTTTTTCCCCCTCTACACCCCCCCGTTTTTTCCCCCTCTACACCCCCCCTTTTTTCCCCTCTACACCCCCCCTTTTTTCCCCTCTACACCCCCCCTTTTTTCCCCTCTACACCCCCCCCCTTTTTCCCCCCTCTACACCCCCCCGTTTTTTTCCCCTCTACACCCCCCCTTTTTTTCCCCTCTACACCCCCCCCTTTTTTTCCCCTCTACACCCCCCCTTTTTTCCCCTCTACACCCCCCCCTTTTTTTCCCCTCTACACCCCCCCCTTTTTTTCCCCTCTACACCCCCCCTTTTTTTCCCCTCTACACCCCCCTTTTTTTCCCCCTCTACACCCCCCCTTTTTTTCCCCCTCTACACCCCCCCTTTTTTCCCCTCTACACCCCCCCCCCTTTTTTCCCCCTCTACACCCCCCCCTTTTTTTCCCCTCTACACCCCCCCTTTTTTCCCCAATACACCTCCCCTTTTTTTCCCCTCTACACCCCCCCTTTTTTTTCCCCTCTACACCCCCCCTTTTTTTTCCCCTCTACACCCCCCCTTTTTTTTTCCTCTCTACACCCCCTCCTCTTTTTCTCCCCTCTTTTTCTCCCCCCTACTCTTTTTCCCCTCTGTGCTGCTTTCAGGCTGCCCCTCGTCCTGTCTATATTCCCGGCAGCAGAGAGAGAGAGATCACTTCGCTATTTGAATAGCACAAAGGAACCGCCTTCCTCCCATTGGCTGCACGCTCACGGAGGGGGGGCGGCCGGGCGCTGTCAATCACGATCCAACCCCGCTCACCATTGGCCCCCGCCGGCCGTGGGCGGGCACCCCGCGCGCCAGTACAAATAGCTCGGCTGGCACCAGCGCACAGCCACAACCAGTTCAGAGGCTGCACAGTCTGGAGCAAGACGGGGGGAGGGCCCGGCGGCCCTCTGTGTGCCAACCCAAGGGGAGGGCTAGCGTTCCCGTGCGCTGCCAGTGAGACACGGCTCCCCCCCTCCCTTCCCAGGCTCGCTGGTACCAGCATGGAGTGCGCCCTGGACGCGCAGAGCCTCATCAGCTTATCCCTCCGGAAGATCCACAGCTCCCGCACCCAGCGAGGCGGCATCAAGCTGCACAAGAACCTGCTGGTCTCCTACGTGCTGCGCAATGCCCGGCAGCTCTACCTGAGCGAGCGCTACGCCGAGCTGTACCGCCGCCAGCAGCAGCACCCAGCCACCCTGTGCGGCGGGGAAGAGATCCCGGAACTCAGCCCCTTGCAGATCCCCGAGGAAGGAGACGATGAGCTGCCCCGGATCCACCCGGGAGGAGGAGGAGAGCAGCTGCAGGAACCAGCCGGCTGCGCTACGGCTGCTGCTGCGCTCCTGGAGGAGCTGCCACCCTGCGCGCACACCCCCCACCCCCCCCGGGGTTGTTGCTCGGGGGAACCCGGGGTAGGGTTGACCCACTGCAACCAGACCACGGTGTTGGACCTGGACACCCACGTGGTGACCACGGTGGACAACGGCTTGCTGCACCAGGACTGCTGCGCTGCGTCCCAGTGCCCGTGCCAAAGCGCACCGTGCCGGGCGCACACTGCCACCGCAGCCAAGCGCAGGTACCCTCCCCCGGCGGCGGCGGCGGGGTGCAGCTACGAGGTGGGGGATGTAGGGGAGGTGGAGCCCCACTCCGTGCCCTGGAAGAGGGGGAGGTACGAGGACTTCTTGCCGGGACCCCCCGAGCACCCGGACTCCTCCAACATCTCCAATCTTATCTCCATCTTCGGTTCCGGGTTCTCCGGGCTGATGAGCCGGCAGGTGGAGTCCTCTGAACAGACCCTGTGTGGGAAGCAGGCGCTGGCCAGCCTGGGGGCCTGGACTAGGGCAATAGTGGCTTTTTAGCCCTGGTGTTGGGGGGAGAGGGTAAAGACATTGGGGGGGGGGGGGTGTCTTGGGGGACACTGATATCAGGACTTGCAAATAATCAAATGGGTTTGTTTTTTTGTTTTTATAAAAGTGTACATAATTCTAAGATCTTGGACTTTATTTTTGCAAAGAAAGAAAGCACCTATTTAATTTTCGTTTTATTTGTAATGTTAATGTCACATGAGGGAAAGGCTGCTGGGGGGAAGGTACATGGTTTGAAGGGGCTGTTTTTGTGCTTCATGGAGGGGGGGGCAGTACTACAGCAGCCAACTCCATGTCCCCCTGTGTAGGTGAGCGGTTGGGGGGGGGGGGGGTGCTATAGGGGATGTGGTGGGCTAGTTAACACTTTCATTGCTGGGGAATCTCCAGCACTGAATGAGTTAAAGCTGCAGCTCTCAATATTCGTGATATTATTTTAGATGACTGAAAAAAATAATCCCTTTTTTGTATTCTTTTTAGACCTTCCCATCCACTTCAATCTCCTACCATGAGAGACCAAACCATAGGAAATGGTTTAGGAAGAATCCATGGGGTTGTAATGCCCCCTGTACTCTGTTCCCATCGTTTCCCCCCTTCTCAGTCAGCCTTTGTCCATCTGAAGTTTGTAGGGTTGGAAGATGAAGGCAGAAATAGAAACATTATCTTTTTTTTATTCCCCCCCCCCCCCCCCCCCATCCCATTCTTTGGAAATATATGATGTGACTTCTCTTCCAGTAATGAGGCAGATACTGTATAATGCAGCTACAAACAGGGGCTCTCATGTCACTGATGTCCTGGGACAAAACAAACTCCAAAGCACAGAATGCACATCCAACCAGCCCCCAAACCAAATGTATTTTATGGCTTATTACCTTTCACTCATGTGTTCCATTGGAATAGTGATAACACTACGTTTTTAGCCAATGTGCTGTGTCCCTTCTTTTTAAAGTTGTTATTCTAGTTTCAGCCTTCAACTGACTTTCATGAAACCAGAGTCGTTTTGGTCTTGTGATGCATCTGTGTACATGTAGTTCGTTTTCTTTTTGGGGCATTTAAACCTTTTGTTGTAAAAAGGTGGTTTTGAAGAACCTGCCATACCAACTTTCACAGTATAAGCACTATGTGTATAAAAAAAACGTTGCCAAACGTTTCTTTTGTGTTTTATTTTTTTTATCCATGTATTTTGTGTGTATTGAACTGTATATCACCGGGTAAACTGTTCAAATTATTTGTTTAAATTTATAATCTTAATAAAAAGTAAAACTTTTATGCAAACCTGCTTGGCTGGTCATTGTTCTCTACACAAGTAACAATATAAGCATACATCATCACCATGTTTTAAATACACGGAGACAAAAATAAAAAGAATCGGGTCTCTTCTGTGGAAAATTACAGTGGTAAGCCAAAGTAACACTATAGAAGAACACAAATTCGGTGGCATTTCTCTTACATCCATTTATTAGTAAATAATTACATATACCAGTAAAAGGTTTTAAGTCACTGACCATTGGTAAGCTTTGCTCACTCACTCAAACTTTCAGTTGGGTCATACATACATACACACACCTACACACACACTGGCCATGGATACAATTATACACACAAGAAACATAGCCGCTTGCTACATTGCAGTTATTTCAAAATCCCATAATAGGTCGTAGCTAGGGACCCTTCTTCAACCTTACAGACTTATCCGGAAGAATGGTTTAGGAACATCCTGCTGTGGGTAGATTATTAAGGGCATTGGATCATACCAGCAGAGAGGACTCAGCACCCTGGCACATGGGGACAGCTTTCTGGTAAGTGACATGCTGAGGTGACATTATTTCCCCCTCCCCAATCCTTTCATCCAGTGTGCAGTTCACCGTATAAAGTTCTATATTTTAGCTGTTTGTTATCACTGCTCTGTACCACTTGGTGGTGTTTTTTTTTTGTTTAACCAAATAAATAAAGGTAATAAAAGGCTGTCTGACCACCTATCGGATGACCTCAGAATGAGAGAATTTGGAAATCCCATTAAAAGCTTGTAGTTTCTGCATTACTAACTGAACCTGATTCTGCAGCTCATCCTCTGCTTCTCCAACCAAGGAACAAACACCCCACCACCCCCACGCCCCCCCCCCCCAGAAGCATGCTGCAAAACGGGGGACACCTTTCATCAACATGACGGTGATGAAAAATCTTTCTAAATGATATAAATGTTGAATGATTGGGAAGGCTGAGCACTGAAAGCCAGCAAACTTCGGGAGAAGCATGACGCGGGCAGCTGGGGTTCTGAAGAACAGCTCAGTCGATTTCATCGATCCAACTCTGCAGATTATTGCAACATTATTCCATAGAGATCTATCTTTATATATATATATATAGAGAGAGAGAGAGAGAGAGAGAGAGAGAGAAATGAATTATTATTTTTTTGCAAGGCAAAAAAAGCTTGAAAATAAAAATGCAAACGAGATGTTATAATAGGAAGAAGAAAAAAAAATCCCTGAATGTCTATTGAAGCGATTATTCCAGCAAACGTTATTTAGTTTTATTTTGTGCAAGAATAAAGACATGAAGAATAAAAAAAAAAAAGCCATGGCAGTGCTCGGAAGTTGCCAGAGCTCCTCCTAGCGGCGCTATGGGGGAACAGCAGCCTGTTGTCCCTGGAAGGTGTGATGATACCAATATTTCCAAATCTTTGCAGAACAAGCTTATCAGCAGCAGTTCTCGTCCCCTGACACACCGTGGCGGGATTGCTGTGATTTTTCAAAGTTCTTCAAAGCTTCATAGCTCTACATACTTCACTTGTGCTACACTGCGACTGAAGGATCAGATGTCACAGCTAAAGTTGCCTAACAGAATGATCAATAAAATCAAATAAAACCATATGGATTTAGCAATCCAGGCAAACAATCTGTGTAATACTGTCACAGAGAGGGTGCAATGAAGCTGGTATGCGGATCTATACCCCTCTGTAATAGTTTGCCATTGATAAAGCAGACGCTAGTGTTGCAATCTGTTAGGGCAGCAGACACAGGTTTGGACATTTTCCTTCAAGCACATCCTGTTGGGAGTCTGATTTAGTAGGATCTGTGATGCAAATAATTAGCCTTTCCTTGTTAGACCCAAACTGCCACCTGAAAGAAAGTCCTATACCGGTGCTTTCATAATGCATGCGACAGTGAATCCTTTTAATAAAGGAAAATCAAGGACATTCAGTATCCTACATAGATTGTCAGCTTGGTTTTCTAGGACTTATCCACTTAATTAGAAATGGCCATTGGGCAGTTTGCAAGCAGCTCTGAAAACTCGTTTCATGCTCCTGGTCTGAGGAATTTGGTGCCTGTTGTGTATTATCCTGCACTGAAATTCACATTACAAACCAACCACTGCAGCACAACAGATCCCAATGCAACCAGCACCGGGCAATTTGCAGAGAAGCACATACAGAAGGGGGAGAGCAGAGGGACACAGAGAAGCACATACACAAGGGGGAGGGCAGAGACACAGAGAAGCACATAAACAAGGGGAGAGCAGGGGGACACAGAAAGGGAAGAGACAGCTGCACAAAGTAAAAGGGAGACAGTTACACGTGGGGAGGAAACATACTATATATCTACATGTACTCAGAGCAGAAGTACCAGTGTTACATAAAAAACTATAAACAGAGAAAGGAGAGCCCTATGTGAGGGAAATTAGCTAGCAGGTGGTGGAGAGACATTCACAGAAATGTTTTCTCTTGAACAGGTTTGGCTGGCTTGGTCTCAGGCGCCTGTTCCTAAGAACAAGGAGTGGCAGCACAATGACACACTCATTAGCTCACACATGCTATTGTGTTTCTGGCACTAATATCCTTACAGAGCACCCATGTGTGGTGCACACACAATGCACAATCATGTAATATACACATCTACGCAAACAATGGACACACCATCCACACATACAATAGTCACAACTCCTCACACAATGCAAACCAGCTTCACATATACACACTGCATATAGACCCACACAACGCACACACCTTGGATACCATCTTCACACATACATTCAGCTCAGCAGACAATGTACACATCACCAAAAACTGATGCCATATATTCTCTCTCTCTCTGCCCCCCCTCTCTGCCATCCCCCCTCTCTCTCTCTCTGCCCTCTCTCTCTCTCTCTCTCTCTCTGCCCCCCCTCTCTCATATGAGGAGTATTCCTGTGAGATGCAGTCAGTCTTTACTGGCCCTTTAAAGATGAGTTGGTGATGCTGGAGAGAAGTAGCCTCATTTGCATATTCATAAGACCCTGATAAATTAATCATGATGCTGGGGTGAGGCTGGGAGAGAGGAGACAGTCAGTGCAGCTCCTCTACTAAACAACTGGGTTTGTCTGTTTCCGAGGGTCCAGAACCCCCCGCATGTTCTGAACACAGAGATACCCAGGCAGTGCAGCCAGATCATTATATACGTTAGCTGCTCGTGTTACCATCAACACACCAACCTATTCCGTAGCGCAGTACAATAGGTGTAAAGATACAATAACAATGTATCACAAGCCGAGCGCATGCTGTAGAATTGAGTGAGAGGTCCCCGCACACGGCCACTCTGCCAGTATGGGGGCTATTATTGGAAACGTGTGTGTCGAGACCCCCCCCAATGTAGAGGAAACCTGGGACCACATTGCATTGTGCGGTTCGTGGGTGCAAAATCAAACATTGCTTTTACTCCAATGACACACACACACCCCCCACTTTCCCTATCACTTCTCCGCACTCATGAAAGTGCCCTCACGCTAGCAGAACCATCACTAAGGCTGCGGAAATGGTGACTTCTCGCGCGCGGAGGCTGAGGGAAAGCGGGTGCTTTCCTTGGCCATACTAAACGGGCCGTGGGGGGCGTTCCTAGTGACGTCACGGAGCTGGTTCGCCGTCATTGGGAGAACCGCTCACGTGACCCGTCTGTCGGGTTGAGAAATCAGTCAAACTGATTTCTCCCGCTTCCACACGCACGCCACACGGACACGAACACTGCCATACGGAAGTCTGTTCGCTCGCGTCCGCACGGTCTGCTGTACCATGTCTGAGGCCTTACCCAGACACAGCTTCCTGCAATGCTCCGCTGGCCTCACTGGCGTTGAATTGGTTAATCCATAATGCTGGTAAAAAAAAAAAAAAGAAGAGGAGGAAAGAGCTTTGGAAATTACCAGATTATTTCACACCCGCCTCCCCCTGGTTCTGCCTCCCCCTGGTTCTGCCTCCCCCTGGTTCTGCCTCCCCCTGGTTCTGCCTCCCCCTGGTTCTGCCTCTGGGTTCTGCACAGAATTATAACACCAGGTGCTGAGAATGACAGCAGGATACCACCCTGACCATGCACACATTTGGATGCCCTTGCTGGCACAGGTGGTGTCGGGCAGAGGGAAGCTCTGTGTTACCCTCACCTGCAGGTCTCCAGCACGGGCGCAGAATGCTTTCCCATATAACCGCCATTCTGTTAGGCCAACACATCCCCTGGCAGAGAAAAAACATGGAAGCCATTCAGTAACCGCCCTTCCCGAGCACCCCATCACATATATTGCACAGTCCTTCACCTACGAATCCTCTCTACATATAGCAGCTATTCTAATTATATTCTAGATTGTAAGCCCTTGGGACAGGGACATCCTTCCTAGAGGCTGAGTGTGTCATAACTGTGTATGTGTGTGTATGTATATATATATATATATATATATATATACATATATATGTAACGGATTTTCTGGACCGGCCTGACCCACCCAATCTCATATTGGCCCCTGTGGTCTAACCAATCCCCATTACAGTGTGATGTCTGGTGGTGCACCTGTTGGCAACAGGACTCCTGAGTCTCCCGCATGATGTTGTATTGGGGATTGCCAACCCAGACAGGCAACTGAGGTAGTGTGCTTGAGTCCTACCTAGATCCAGTGCAGCGCCTCCACCTCATCAGGATCCCAGCGTCCGCTTGTGGATGGTCCTGGTGAGGAACTCCTCTGTGGTGCAGCCCCCTGTGTAATCACTCCACACTTACACACGAGGGTATCTTTTATCAGAGTCATCTTTATTAGTACGGTGGGCCAGCTGCCCTCCACAATGGGTGAACTTAGCCCTCCATTGTTCACCGTACTTCCCTTTGAAAGGTATTGTCCTCCTAATGTAGGGATTCCCTATCCCCGCAGGGATATCTATTCTGCGCCAGGTCCCTGGTCACAGTCTCATTCGTCCTGTAGTGTACCAACTCTGAACTCCTCCAACTACTTAGCAACAATCTCTGAACTAACTTTTGATCAGTGCTGTGC
This sequence comes from Ascaphus truei, assembly GCF_040206685.1. Taxonomy (NCBI): domain Eukaryota; kingdom Metazoa; phylum Chordata; class Amphibia; order Anura; family Ascaphidae; genus Ascaphus; species Ascaphus truei. The sequence continues at coordinate 13,784 of NW_027455187.1, forward strand.
CTTATGTATCCTCTGGGGGCTGACACAACTCTGACATCACCAACCAGGGAGTCAGAACCTGTGACCACTCCCATCCATACATAGGGCACCTCACCAGGGTGTGAGGGCAAACCTCCATAATTACTGCTGGCATGCCCATAACTTACCAGGCCTTACTGCCAGCAGGAGAGATGACTGCAGCCATTTTATAGTATGGTTACATTCTCCCCCTGGTGAATCCCACCGTCCCCGGCTGGGACCTAAATTTGAAGTACCTTTCTTCAGGAAGCACTGTAAAATGGAACACACATCATTATTAGAACATCATCTTTATAACATAACAAGTCACATTGCGCCAAGCACGCCCTGACCAGCAGCCACGAACCCGCGTAATGCTACCCAGTACCTCCTAATAGTAGTGCCGTGGATCAGGTTTCTTCACCTCCCGACCCCCCATGTCCAGAACAGTTACATGGTAGCTATGCGGCAACCCCCTCTCAGGCCTGTATACTACTTTGTGTTTGTATACACTTCGCCCGATACTCCATACCCTTATCAGGTGCTCGATCCTTTCTTCTGCCTTACTACCAGTAATGGCACCCCCCTTGTTGACCATGTCCTCCTCTATGGTCTCCCTTAACCACTGGTCCCTGTTATCCTCAATCTCCTGCATGAGGGGTTCAGGAACATACGGGTACTCCAATCCATGGGAGTACTTATATTTTGCAGTGATCGCCCTTTCAGCCCTACTACTCCTAGTTAGGTTGGCGTTCCCCGCTCTCCCTGGTAATACCCAGGACAGGGGCTCATCTGGGTCTACGGAGTCGGACAATATGTCAGGGCCCATGGGTTCTATTTCATTTCTGCCTATCATGAACCACCTGAATTGCATCTCTTTTTTCCTCTCGGCGGGCGTGAACTCCCCTTTAGCCCACTATGTCATCCATCTCTAATAAGAACCGCGTGCGGTCCATCCAGCCCACGTACCCCTGAAATAAGGGCGCCCACCAACGGGTCTCCCTAGGCTTCTCGGGCCCAGACTCTTGAGAGTCTCCTTTATCGGTACCCCCCCAGGAACATACCCCAGAGGTCCCTGCGGAACGGGGCCTGGACCACCTCTCATGCTTTGAGGCCTCCTCATGAGGTACATCCGCCTCTTCAGGCACCCAGCGGGACTTAGACACCTGTCCCAATTGTCCTCCTCCCCGGGACCCACCCTCAGAAGCAAAGCTGCCCAGTCTCTCCCCAGTCCGGTTATCACCAACCCCAAAGGATCCTTCCGACACCCCCAAACTGGATGATGATCCCCGGGAACAGGTGACTGGGACAGGGGCATTATCTAGGGCGTGGGGTTGGGCGTAGGGATAGGCAGTCGGCAGCCGCGGGGTTCCGACCCGTTCGCCTTCATGGAATTGTCCCGTACCACTGGACAGTGGTATCGCCGCTTGCTCCGGGTCTTTTTAATCGATCGGGAACCACCACCCGATCGCTGAGACGCGTGTCCTCTACTTCCGCTGGTTCCGCCACCTCCGCCGGAAACGCCGTCATCGCTGGAGTCGGATGCGCCGCCATCTTGGGATGGACCCCCATGCGGGATCTCTTCCTCCACGATTAGGTCCGGAAGTCCTTCTGCGTCCACGTGCGCCGTCCTGGCCTGGCACGGCCTCTCCTCCTCGAGCGGTGGTATCGGAGCCTGGCAAGGACAGGGACTATCCTTACCAGTCCGCAGGTTGGGCGTGGATCGCCCGTTGCCACTGGACCCGCCGGTCCCGAGAAGAGCTGGGCTCCGCCTCTCTGGTCTCTGCTCCACCGGTGACACCCGGCTCCGTCCACTGTCACTTCCGGTAAGTGGCCTTTTTATCCCATTCCCTCCACCAGACACCGCCACCGGCCAGACTAAGGTACTAGTCAGTTCTTTGGGTCCCTCGTCCGAGGGATCCGCACTAAGGGTACTTGGGGTCGCCGAGCGCGGCGACCGCCTTCTTTTCTCTCGGTCAGTAGCTGGACCGACCACTTCACACTCTTCTGGGTCCGCACCCTTGGTCCATAGTGCACCGGGGGACTCGGCGGACAGCCTAGCCGTATTCCCCCTGGGTCATTGGTCTGAATGGGCACAAATGTGGGCATTGGCCACAGGTATTGTGTGCCACACTGGGGACAGCGCGCCGCCGTGCCCATGGTGCCGCCGGGCAGTCTGCATTGCAGACAGAGGCCCACTACTGTCTCCGCGCCCCCCACGCGTATCACTAGTACCCCGCCGGGTACTGCGTAGGGCTGAGTTGATACCATCCGGTTCACATCTGGGGAGCAGGCCATTGTCTTGGTGAGAGCCACTTTTAACACTGGTCTGTTCTGGAAGCTGGTTCCGCGTGAGTGACCAACAGGGGTTGAATGGTCAGCCACTCCTTGGTTCAGCTCCGCCCTCATCTGACATAGTTGGAATCCGCCCCCATGCGTAGCGATTATGGGCGGGTCCCACAAGGGAATAGGATGTCCTTTAATTGAGGCCGCACCTCTCTCAGTCCTAGAGGGCGCGACCACAGCTTTCGCGTGCTTTTCCCCAACAGGGTGGGGTTCTTCTTTTGCCGCCAACTCCAGCCGTTGTCTTTCAGCTGCCTTGCGTGCAAAGTATCCTTCTTTCTTGCACACAATTTCAGCTGCCGGAACTACTTCTGGTAATGGGGCCGTCAGCGCACCAGCTCCTAGGCCCGCGGGATTCATACCCACGGGGAATAGCTGGAAACCACTCCCCCTGGTTGATATTAGGGGAGGGTCCCACAGACTAAGTGGTTGACTCAGCACTGGGGCTGAGTGAGTCACTGTCCATGCAGGCGCCACAGCTTTCGCGCCATACCCCCCATGCGGGCGGGGCTCTCCTGTTGGCGCCACTTCTGGCCAATTCTTGGTAACTCGTGTATCTGCAGAATATTCTGCCATCGGCCCACGCGCTCTCGCAGGGAAGCGGGAGCCGCCATTTTGGGTAGCACTGTCAGTCCGATCAATGAATGAGGTAGCGTTCATCTGTTTGCAAGTCAACTGACATTCACTCTCACTGTGTTCTCCTCCTGTTATAACAATGTCCTCAACACAGTCCTCCAGGGTGGCGCCTCGTTGTCCTAGGCAGGACCAAAACGGTGCGGCCACAGCTTTCGCTCCACTCCAGAGCAGGCTTGTAAAAGACATGTCAGCAACAGCTTGCTCTTCAGTGGGGCGCACGCCACGTGTGCTCTCCCCATCAGCCTCCGGTCGCCATTTTGGACTATCCGCACCGCGCGGATCCTCCATTCTTGCGGTCGTCATTCCCTCGTAGTAGTTATCGTACATGGGGCTCCTCTCTGCGGGGCAGCCACCACACCGGCACAATAAAGATTTCCCTGATGCACCACCATGTGTACCTAATGTAGGCTGGACTCATGTATGCACTACCTCAGGCTAGGCTCACTCTCTGTGTCTGCTGTATCTCCTTCCTCCCAGTCTGTGCTCCCTACGGTGAGTGGTCTGGAATGGGCTAGAGTACTCTGGGGCTTCCATGCAGTACTTGGGCGTCTACCTATCTTGGTTAGCCTAGCGCAGACCCTCTCCAGGATTTCTGACCACGTTAACAGGCTATCCCTTCTGGCATCCTACCAACTAGCACTACCTCAAGGTGACTAGGACAGCTATAGCCCGACTCCAAACCCCCCAACTCCTTTCAGGCCCCTAGGTCGTCCTTGCGAACTGACAATACGCCATCAGCCCCCTGACTACCCCTAGGTCCGTCCCAACGCAGCACAAAGTGGCAGAAGACACTTCTCCCTGTTTCCCAGTGTGCCTAGCAAAAGCCTGTCCTGTTGACAGGTCACATATCTCAGCAGCGCCTCCAAATGTAACGGATTTTCTGGACCGGCCTGACCCACCCAATCTCATATTGGCCCCTGTGGTCTAACCAGTCCCCATTACAGTGTGATGTCTGGTGGTGCACCTGTTGGCAACAGGACTCCTGAGTCTCCCGCATGATGTTGTATTGGTGACTGCCAACCCAGACAGGCAACTGAGGTAGTGTGCTTGAGTCCTACCTAGATCCAGTGCAGCGCCTCCACCTCATCAGGATCCCAGCGTCCGCTTGTGGATGGTCCTGGTGAGGAACTCCTCTGTGGTGAAGCCCCCTGTGTAATCACTCCACACTTACACACGAGGGTATCTTTTATCAGAGTCATCTTTATTAGTACGGTGGGCCAGCTGCCCTCCACAATGGGTGAACTTAGCCCTCCATTGTTCACCGTACTTCCCTTTGAAAGGTATTGTCCTCCTAATGTAGGGATTCCCTATCCCCGCAGGGATATCTATTCTGCGCCAGGTCCCTGGTCACAGTCTCATTCGTCCTGTAGTGTACCAACTCTGAACTCCTCCAACTACTTAGCAACAATCTCTGAACTAACTTTTGATCAGTGCTGTGCCTTATGTATCCTCTGGGGGATCACCAACCAGGGAGTCAGAACCTGTGACCACTCCCATCCATACATAGGGCACCTCACCAGGGTGTGAGGGCAAACCTCCATAATTACTGCTGGCATGCCCATAACTTACCAGGCCTTACTGCCAGCAGGAGAGATGACTGCAGCCATTTTACAGCATGGTTACATATATATATAGCAACTGTAAATATTCCTGTATGTTCATTTGCAACAGGATTGCTCTGTAATAGGAGCTTGAGATAAAAGGTGGCACTGTGTGCTCATTTGCATGTCATTTCCCAGAATCCCTTGCTGCAGTAGAAGTGCTGTGTGCTGGGTGATAATGGTGAAAGACAGGGTTGCAGACCTGCCTAAGACATGCAGATGAGCATACAGGAATATTTACAGTTGCTATATGCTTTACTGTGGAGGGTTTTTGTCACTTTTTTTACCCACCATAATATATATATATATATATATATATATATACACACACACACACACACACACACACACACACACACACACACACACACACACACACACACACACACACACACTTTTGTGCGCTTCACACAGAACACAATAGGAAATTTAGTCCCTGTCCTGAAGAGCTTACAATCTAAGTGGTATGGGTGTTCTGGTAAGGGTGTATTGACCTCCATCCCACATTGTACTATGCTACGGAATATGTTGGCGCTATACAAATAAAACGATAATAGGAATATGTACTTACACTGTTCTACCAGTCCCAATGCACTGCTTAGATTGGCAGCACCCCATGTGAGGGACCCCCACATTATTTCCATGCATGTGTGTCGCACGCACTTTGTACTGACACTGTAACCCGTCCAACACATTTCCTTGTCTAAAGCTCTGTCTGCACCACCACCAAGCTCTCTCTAAAGACACAGAATCCTGCCGATTATTTTAATACTGATAATAAGAACTTTATTTCATATGGCACTTTTCTCCCAATGGGACTCAGAGCGCGGTACAGTTACAGTATAGCGCGCGAGACGCAGCACATAGGAATGTTACACACACACAAAGTCTGCCCCGCAGAGCTTACAATCTGTTTCCACACAGGGAGAGCATCTTTACTCACTGAGCTGCTCCTAATTATTTTAATGGTCAACTGAGGTTTAAGGATCCAAGTACTTTTCTTATTCGTCTTAAAAGATAAAAAAAAAGTTCTATAAATAAAAAATGTTTATATAACTATAACTTTTTTGTTTTGTCTATCTATCTATCTAGATATATCTATATAACAGGAAGTCCCCATGTTGCCATTTTGTTAAAGTAATTCCTGATACAGAAGTTACACTGCGGTCATTTGACGTAACTTTCAAGTCTCTAGATGAACGGAAGGTACAGTGCAAGTAAAACATTTAGCAGCATAGGCGCCTATAACACTGGGGATACGTCATTGAGAAACTCTGTCTCAGAAGAAAAACGTCAGATCCAATCACACTGTTCACACACACTTTCCCTCCCGCTGTTACCAAATGGTTCGTCTAAGAGCAAGTCACAAATGTAATCACAAGAAGGGCCAGCAGAGATGCAGAGCACTGAATAGAATCACACAGAGCAAAACCAATAAGGTTTAACAGAGTTATTCTATTGATATTAAACACACATTGTCATTATTACTATATTATTCAGATTACACTTTATATCCCGGTGTCAGCTCCTTGTGACCTTGGACAAGTCACTTTACCTCCCTGTGCCTCGGGCACCAAAAACAGATTGTAAGCTCTGCGGGGCAGGGACTGTGTGTGTAACATTCCTACGTGCTGCGTACTGCGCACTATACTGTAATTGTGACGCGCTCTGAGTTCCATTGGAAGAAAAGCACTACAGGAAATAAAGTTGTTATTATTATTATTATTAAATTGAGAGGGTTAGCTCACCTTTAAGGATTCTTGAAGTCTTTTTTATTTCTCCTGGTGAACACAACACTCCCCTTTACTTGCCACAATAACCAAATGCATTTAATATTTAGCATTGTAGAAATGATCTTGTAATTAGAATGAGCCCCACAAGGTAAGTGCCTTACCGGGAACATACCAGAAAACATGTACCGCCTGTCCTCGGTAATCCGACGGAATCCATTCCGCAAACCGCCGTCGGAAAGTAAAAAAAGTCGTAAACCGAATCGCGTGTTAATCCGCGGCCGTGAGCATCGGATAATCCGGCCGTCGGAAAACGAAACGACGGATACCGATGACCACCGGTATAGAAGAAGTAGGGATTCCACTTTTTAATGTTTATATTTTTGCAAAATCCGATTTTTTTTGTTTTAATTTTATTTAAAAGAACAAAACAAAAAAGTGTTTAGCAGCGTTAATAATGAAAATAAAATGGACACTTTTGTACGTAGTGTTTATCGGTGCACTTTTTGTTTTATGCTTCTTTGTATCCGTGTCTGGGCTGCAAGAGGTGAGACGTGATAATAAATGATGCTCCATTTCCGTGCGTTATGCGTTATGGAAGCTGACCAGTCTGTGCTGTTTTTTCCCTGATGTATTTCAGTTGAAACATAAAACTGCAAACCCTCTATATAACTAGGGAATAATAATATATATTTTTTAAAGTAAAAACTGCTTGTTTTCCACTGAACCTGTTGGGTGACCCACTACAGACCACCACCGGATACAGAATGAACCAGAGAAGTGCAACAATTGTCTCCTGACACATGGACATGACGACGAACTGAAATGTCACATAATATACAGTATATGCTGTGTTGCACAGAATTCTGGGACATGCCTAGAATTTCTTCCCCAATGTCCATGTGACTTGTGGGGCAAGAAGAGTTTCTGTTATAAAAATGAGGGTTCAAGACAGATAGAGACAGCCAGAATCAGTAACGAAACAAGGTCACTGTTTACTGCAGCGCCCCTTAGACCCCCAACAGTAAGATCTCTGTCCAGTGTGTTAGTGCTTCACAGGCCATGCCACTGACCTATGCAAAGGGCAGCGGCCCCGGGCGACAGGACCAGCAGCAGAACAGAGGTGGCTTTTTATAGGGAACAAGCTGAGCCTTTCAGTCAGTGCCATTCAGTTGCTGCCTGGAGAAGGACTGTGTCTGCAATGTCCCCTGCCATGCAGAAGGCTTGTTCTGGATCCGAGCTGAGGGAATTGTAAACCTAACACTTACAGACAAGATTAAGTGTAGAGGCAAAAAAAAAAAAAAAACCCAGCATAGAATAAGCAAGTTCTTGTGTGTATGTATTTCACACAATGCTCAGCCCAGAGAAGTTTTCTTTAGTTTTGCTGCCCCTTATTGTGTCTAGTTTGCAACCAATTTCCAGCGACACAATGCAAAGCCATGGAGTGACACAGCCTTACTGATAAAATCCCAACAGAAAGAAATTGCTATCTGTGGCTGGATCCATTGGTCATGCCATGCTCTCCCTGGCTGAGCCGTGTATTACAGCACGTTGGAGCCTTTAGGCCGTCCTTGTGAAGGGTCAGGAAGTTGAAGAGAATTCCTCGCCTGCCCATTTACATACCTAGAATCCTGCGTGTCCCCCATGCTTTCCACTTATCAATATTTAGGCAGCTGGAGGTGTGAAGCACGCAAGCAGGCTGTGAATGCTCTGCTCTGGAAAGAAACAGCCTTTCACAGATCCCAGCTGAAATTCGTCACATATAAAAGGGTAGATGTTTAGCGATGGTGCAATTTGCTCCAAACCGTGCAAAAAAATAAATAAACTGCGTCAATCTTCTCCAACAGCAGATGTACGAAGCTTGTTCGTTGTGCGTCTTACAGTTGGCCTGGATCTTTCAGCCCCCTCTCCCCGAAACCTAGCGGATTTATTTGACGCGAAGAGAAAGAACAGCACCATTTATGGACGACATTTGTTATAAATCTCATGATAATATTGTGCACTTTCTCTCCTCATCTTGTAACCACATCCCCTTAGTCCATCACTGGCACCAGAAGGGCAAAGTTGGAGCAAAGCATTTGATCTATTGATGCAAAGTGATGCATAGTCAAAATGCCCTAACTGGCACCTGATGGAAGCTTAAAAAATAAAAATAAGGGCTCTCTCATAGTAACCTAATGCAATGTGTTGCAAGTCCCTTTGGCAATGAAAGGGTCAATAACCACAAGGGCAAAGCATTAATCTCTGCTGATATATAAACTTTGATGACGTACTTGCTGTATTTTTACATTCGTCATACAGTGAAGATATATATATATTATTTTTGTTTCATTATGATCTCAGCACTAGGAAATCGTTTAAAAAAAAACAAAATTAATGTAAAATAATATTTACTGTATATTGAGGGCATGGATTACAGTTTTTATATGGTGAGACCCTAAATGACATGCTTGTGCAAATAACTTCACAGGTTCACTGCGATTGGTTCTCTGGTCAGCAGCCATTTTTTGTTCCCATAAAGAGGGTATCAATGAAAGTTACATCTCTGGAATCAGGGCTGCTAAGTAGTGACTGGGACAGATATCCGGGAATACCGCCGGTTTAAGCAATGTAAAACAGGAATAGCCAACATCAGTCCTCAAGGGCCACCAACAGGTCAGGTTTTTCAAGAGATCCCTGCTTCAGCACAGGTGGCTCAGTCTTCAACTGCACCACCTGTGCTGAAGCAGGGATATTGTGAAAACCTGTCCTGTTGGTGGCTCTTGAGGACTGGAGTTGGCCACTCCTGATGTAAAACAATGCGAATGACAGGATCTGTGGCATTACAGAGAAGCTGCTGTAACTTAATCCAGACGCGAAAGTGGTTGCAAAAGCAGTGATTCTGTGACTGATTCGCAGTGATATAGTCATTAAACTATAAGAGACCAACACAGACACGTTTGTGGCAAAGTAATCTTAATTTAACCACATAAAACCATTCACTACAATGCTCCACGTTTCTGGTCTGCGGGGACATGACTGAAAAAACACAAAGGAAGCCTGCAAAATGAAAGCGTTGTTACCGTCTGTGCATACAAGTACTCCAGGTAACATATCACACTTCCAGGGTGGACTTTACCTGCTTAAATTACACTCCCAGCCACAGCGAAACAATGCAGTCTGGTTACTTGTGAATGTTTCCCAGCATGCAGCAGCAGCAGCAGCCGCCGCCCCTTCTCGGCAGGTTAGGCAGACACCTTTGTAGCAGGGGGAACAGGAGGGAGCCTGCGGCCTGGCATTCCTTAGTATCCCCCTTCACAGCTGCGGAGCTCAGGAAGCGATTAGTGGGTGTCTGGCTGGGGGGAGCCAGTCCATGTTCACGGTGCAGGGAGAACCTCAGGGAGTCGACGAGGTGGTGGACAAGCCAGTGGCAAAGTTGTATTGTCACCCAACCACGGCGTGTATGTATATCTTTATTTATATAGCGCTTCACAAAAAGACAGTATAGGGAATTATAATAATACAATAAGCGCAGCAAAGACAATAAGAAAGGAAATCCCTGCCCCGGAGAGCTTACTATCTAAGCTGGATGGGTATGTTGGGAGACTTAGAGACAGCAGGTGATGGAAGAAGTGCTGTAGATGGCAGTGCTTGGCCACAATGGTTGGTAGGAGCGACTGTGGGTGTGGGACAGGAGCCATGAGTCCAAGCTATTGTGATGCTTCCTTTGCGGTGTGAGTTTTAAGGTTGGTCGGTATTAAATTAGATGGTTTATTACCATTAGCAGGGCAAGAAGTGGCATTCGGAATAGAACTGGCTGTGCCATTACCAAGGCGCTTTCTGCTGTACCACCGGGATAAAATTGTGCTTCCGTCGCCTTTTCAACCAGAAATTAGCAGTCGCGGGCTGCTTCATACTCAAAATCTATACATTTATCCCACTCTAATACAGAACAACCTACAGTATGCTGATCTCCCCTTGCGATTTACGCTCTTAAAGATCACGAACATGAACACACACACACACACACACTACAATAAGCACCGGGGTCTTAAGATTTTATTATAACAGTCCTCTGACGAGCCCTATACACTGCGTGAGAAATCGTCGCTGGGGCAGGCGCTCGTCCTTCAGTGGAACAAGGACATGGAGAAGCCGCTGAGCTTTCACAGGAAGTTTTCCTTCTAATTGGCTTCTGTAGGACGATGGCGCAGGCAGGGGACAGAGGCAAACTACGACTCCTGGTATAGTGCCGGACACCAAAACATACAAAAAGCGGGACAAAAATGGAGCATCCCGTAACCACAGCTAACACTATCGCCCGCAATGCCAGTCAGGAAACACAGGCAACCCTTTCCTGGTTATTAAACCCCGTAAATCTAGTACCAGAGTTGGCCTGCAAGAGATGATGAAGCAACGGTGCAGGGCGAGCAAAGTCCTCGGATAACTTAAAGAGGGGCTAAGATGTACTAGAGCCAAAAACATTTCACGTACAAATCACCTTCGTCCCTCGCTCCCCTCCCCAAACGTGTTCTGCCGTCATCCCCAGGCAGGTGGGAGAACATGGGGGTCGGTGGCTGCAGGACAGCGTTGATGCTGGGGAGGCAGTTAGGGTAGGAGATGTTGGGTGGGCAGGTGAGCCTGTGCCCGCGTGCTGCAGGAGGGAGGGGGTGGGTCCTTAAGACTTGACAGGCTGAATGGGGAGCAGGCTGCCGAATTTAAAGTGCTGAATCACAGGAAACTTCTCCAAACACTGCAGAGAGGAGAGAGAGAGAGAGAGAGAGAGAGAGAGAGATGCTCAAATCTGATTACATGCGGAAAGCAAGGACGCTACAGAGGATGGAAGAGGAGAGGTCGGGGCTGGTGTCAGGAGCCGCTCCTAACACAGCTGGTGAAGGGGGAAGAATTGTAACACGGTGTTACTTTTATTGGCACCTTCCATCGAATGCAGAATCACCGCGCGTGTCCCAGTTATACTGCAAACGCATGCAGCCAGACGGCACATGTCCGTAATGTGATGTAGTTAACGCAGGGGGGGCGCACAGTTAATGATGCGCCTTCTGCTTATTGAATGGACATTGGTAACAGTGCAGCGCCACGATACTCACCATTAATGTTTATGCGCCAACATATTTTGCAGTGCGGTACAATGGCGGTACAGAGTTATGTATGTTACATAAACATTTACATACAAATAAAGGACAGACGAGCGCAAATAGATAGAGAAGTAATGCGGGCCCTGCCGCCCCGGAGAGCTTACAGTTTAGAGCAGGGGTGGGTAACTCCAGTCAACAAGGGCCACCAACAGGTCGTTTTAAGGACATCCCTGCTTCAGCACAGGTGGCTCAGAGGCTCAGTCTTTGATTGATCCACCTGTGCTGAAGCAGGGATAGCCTTAAAACCTGACCTGTTGGTGGCCCTTGAGGACTGGCATTGCCCACCCCTGCTGTAGAGGGGCCAGAGAGCTGGCTCGGAAGGGGCATTATTAGGATAATCTAGCTTGTGGTCTCTTCAAATTGCAGTTCTGAAACTGGATGAAAGCCAGTGCCTCAAAAAGTTGCACGTACCATACTTAGTACTGTTGTGCATTACAGTATGTTCATTCACTGCCCATAGTAGCGCAGGATGAGATGAGAGCAGGCTTGGGTCACACAGACAGGGAGCGGGGAGCGGGGAGCGGGGAGAGGGGGGTGGGGGGCGGTCACAGTGTGTGAGCTCTCTCTGTGTCTCCAGGAAGTTTACCACTGCAGGAAGTTTCCACATGTGTGTGTGTGGGAAGAGGCAGCTGCTCTCCCAGACTAACATGTCAGGGAACAGCATTAACCCCCGCACTGCTGCGGGACTCGTGCACAGCAGCGCTCCGCTGCTTACAGCAGGCTCTGCCGGAGCCTCTAAAAAGGCAGAAGTTGTTCCAGCAAATACGCAAGGGCTACTTAACCCCTTCGGTGTCAATGCACTGTCATAGGAGAGCTGTAGGCCATGAAAGATCTTCTCTAACATTGAAAATTGTTACACAAAAAAGGGAAAAGAAACAGCCAACTGTTTACTGGCTGCATCCAAACCCGGCGGGTATTGTGCGCTAGGAATACGCCAGGGGCGGGAAACTCCGGTCCTCAAGGGCCACCAACAGGTCACATTTTCAGTATATCCCTGCTTCAGCACAGGTGGGTCAACCAGTCCCTGCTTCAGCGCAGGTGGCTCAACCCGTCCCTGCTTCAGCACAGGTGGCTCAACCAGTCACTGCTTCAGCACAGGTGGCTCAGAGGCTCAGTCTCTGACTGAGCCACCTGTGCTGAAGCAGGGAAGTCCTGAAAACCTGACCTGTTGGGGCCCTTGAGGACTGGAGTTGGTCATCCCTGCAGTAGATGGTGTTGCAACTCACAGAACAAATACATAAAAACACATCCACGTGAAGTTGGATTAGAGACAATAATAACGACACTCGCCTTTACACAAATGCTGAACATAGTGCATGAAGGGCCTGGCGTGGCTTTGTATGTTGATATGGACACTGTGGATTACACGCTACTATCCAGCGCTAATACAGGAGGGCCCCGCTCGCACGGCGGGTTCCGTTCCATGCCGCCGCCGCCGCAAAGTGTAAATCGACGAAAAGTGGAACCGGTGATTTTCGGCTTCTGCGCATGCGCAGACTTGCAGTTCCCACCTTCTGCCCATGCGCGACCTCGGCCGTCCTGCGCATGCGCAGACATATTGGTGGATCACCGAGAAGCGGGGTTCTACTGTATGTACACATATGTTTGACAGAAAAGTTCTGCTTTAGCACCTTAGCGTCCCTGCAAAACCCGGCTTTTTACTAAGTGGCAAACGTAGCCATATATTGCGGCGTATTTTGATTCCACTTTTGGTCGCACAGACTTTACCATTTCCGGTCGGTTTTTAAATAGGAGTTCGATTCGTCTTTCTAACTTGTATTATTTATTACTAACTAAATGTTGTCAGGGTTAGGGTACAAGGCGAAGAGAGACTCCTGTTCTCGACTCTGGTTGCCTGCAAGATAGCAAATCTGTTTCTAGATTGGCCTGCTGCCATTGAAAGATCAGCCTACTACATAAAATCCAGCTACCGGCTGCCTGAAAGGAGTTCCTTACACGCGCTCACCTCGATCGGAAGGCGCAGGGCGCCTAACAGTTCCCAGAAACCCGCTGATGTCTGAGGGCCGAGCTTTTAGCCACGCTTCTCCTACTCTTAGGCTGCAACCATAGTGCGCGCGCCTGTCGCCTCAAGAGATCTGTGGACTCCGATGCCGCGCGTGACAGGGGGCGTGGCCATGACATCACCAGGCTGGTTTGCCCTCATTGGCTCAAACGCTCACGTGACGCGGCCGTCGTGCTAAAAATCTAATTCATTTGTCTCCTCCCCATCCTGCCGCGCTTCGCATAGCGAATTCACATGCATGAATTTGTTCGTGCCGCGTGCGCGCAGTCGCCTGCACTATGTCCGCAGCCTTAGGAAGTCTCTGCCTCGCACGGTCCCGGGACACACCTCCATGGAAACCGTTACAGACTTCAGACCTCCCGCTCTACCCAGGCACCCGCGGAGGGAGGTGAAACTCAACCTATCAGACAGGAAATACTTACAGTGCCACGCCTCTCCTCTGCTCATCCTATAGCTTTATCTTCCGGTTATAGCTTTATCTTCCGGTTATAGCTTTATCTTCCGGTTATAGCTTTATCTTCCGGTTATAGCTTTATCTTCCGGTTATAGCTTTATCTTCCGGTTATAGCTTTATCTTCCGGTTATAGCTTTAACGGTGGTCCTTTTATTTTTATTTAAACGGCTTTAAATTTGGAAAAAAAGATCTATACAAATAAAGTTTCATTTTAAATTGTCTTAATGTGTAGTGCCTGACCTTAAACAGCACAATAAAAATAGGACTGAGCAGTCAATACATACAGATTAGTTAGGAGCTAGTTAGGAGCTAGTTAGGAGCTAGTTAGGAGCTAGTTGACTGAGAAATGCAGCACTTTTCAGATTAATGTAGTGATCGGAAAATTGCTTCACGTATATTTATCATTTATAGATTGCACAGTATATTTAAAAAATATTCTTAGCAAAACGACAGGGAGAGAGATGATGGTACTGTATGTATACTTTTGTTGTTGTTGACAGCAAAAAATATATATGTTTAACCCCTACGGTGCCAGAGCTTTGCAACGTGTTACTGGCTCCTCTTGCAGCAAAGGAATCAACAAGACTGGTTTCTTTCAACGCTTGCTCAGCAGGGTCTGTGCTATTAACCGCTTCCCTGCCAGAGGGTCCTGCTACACGTTGCTTAGCGAGGCATGCGGTAACCTGGAATGGGTAATCAGACGCAAGAGCAGGGGTGGCCAACCCCAGATTTGCAGGATATCCCTGCTTCAGCATAGGTGGCTCAATCAGTGGCTCAGTCCTTCATCTGAATAACTGAGCCACCTGTGCTGAAGCAGGGATATCCTGCAAAACTGACCTGTAGGTGGCCCTTGAGGACTGGAGTTGGCCGCCCTTGGGCTAGAGGATAAAGGAGCCCCCTCCCCCCCCCCTGCATCTTCAGCTAGCCCTGGTTCCCAGTCACAGACATGCAGCTGCCGACCCGCTGATGTAATGAGGGAGGCTGCAGGAGCAGCGGAGAGATCAGGCCGCATGGAATTCCGGGCGGGGTGAAAGTTCCTTCTGTTTCCCAGAGACTCTGGGGCTTGGAGGCCAGCACGGCTTCAAACCTCTCCTGCTAAAGGGTGATGTCGTTCCCCTACAACAGGCATTGGGTTTATGGGGTGGTGCAAGAGGAACACACATTGAGAGGAAAGGAAAATACATGTCAGTTTAGAAGACATTAGTCACAAACGGACACACATGGACGCAGTGTGTTTGCTGTGGAGTCGGAATACATCGCAGCTCTTGGCTGCAGGATAATCCCAGAAGTACACACTGTAGTTCTAGTTAGAAATGAATGTGTCAACATATTCCATGGCGTAGTACAATGGGGATGTGAAAGCAACAACAATGCAACATTAATATACACTGGGAGGGGTGCCTTCTGCCCGGTCTCACTGTGTCTGTGTGTGTGTTGCTGCTGCCATGTGTGTGTGTGTGTGTGTGTGTGTGTGTGTGTTGCTGCTGCTGCCATGTGTGTGTGTGTGTGTGTGTGTGTGTGTGTGTTGCTGCTGCCATGTGTGTGTGTGTGTGTGTTGCTGCTGCCGTGTGTGTGTGTGTGTGTGTGTGTGTGTTGCTGCTGCTGCCATGTGTGTGTGTTGCCATGTGTGTGTGTGTGTTGCTGCTGCCATGTGTGTGTGTGTGTGTGTGTGTGTGTGTTGCTGCTGCCCGGTGTGTGTGTGTGTGTTGCTGCTGCCCGGTGTGTGTGTGTATGTGTTGCTGCTGCCCGGTGTGTGTGTTGCTGCTGCCCGGTGTGTGTGTGTGTGTTTCTGCTGCCCGGTGTGTGTGTGTGTGTGTGTGTGTGTGTGTGTGTGTTGCTGCTGCCGTGTGTGTGTGTGTGTGTTGCTGCTGCCCGGTGTGTGTGTGTGTGTGTTGCTGCTGCCCGGTGTGTGTGTTGCTGCTGCCCGGTGTGTGTTTGTGTGTGTGTGTGTGTGTGTGTGTGTTGCTGCTGCCCGGTGTGTGTGTGTGTGTGTTGCTGCTGCCTGGTGTGTGTGTGTGTTGCTGCTGCCCGGTGTGTGTGTGTTGCTGCTGCCCGGTGTGTGTGTGTGTGTGTTGCTGCTGCCCGGTGTGTGTGTGTGTGTGTGTGTGTTGCTGCTGCCCGGTGTGTGTGTGTGTTGCTGCTGCCCGGTGTGTGTGTGTGTTGCTGCTGCCCGGTGTGTGTGTGTGTTGCTGCTGCCCGGTGTGTGTGTGTGTGTTGCTGCCCGGTGTGTGTGTGTGTTGCTGCTGCCCGGTGTGTGTGTGTGTTGCTGCTGCCCGGTGTGTGTGTGTGTTGCTGCTGCCCGGTGTGTGTGTGTGTTGCTGCCCGGTGTGTGTGTGTGTGTTGCTGCTGCCCGGTGTGTGTGTGTGTGTGTTGCTGCTGCCCGGTGTGTGTGTGTGTGTGTGTGTGTTGCTGCTGCCCGGTGTGTGTGTGTGTTGCTGCTGCCCGGTGTGTGTGTGTTGCTGCTGCCCGGTGTGTGTGTGTGTGTTGCTGCCCGGTGTGTGTGTGTGTGTTGCTGCTGCCCGGTGTGTGTGTGTGTGTGTGTTGCTGCTGCCCGGTGTGTGTGTGTGTTGCTGCTGGCCGGTGTGTGTGTGTGTTGCTGCTGCCCGGTGTGTGTGTGTGTGTTGCCGCTGCCCGGTGTGTGTGTGTTGCCGCTGCCCGGTGTGTGTGTGTGTGTGTTTCTGCTGCCCGGTTGGTGTGTGTGTGTGTTTCTGCTGCCCGGTGTGTGTGTGTGTGTTGCTGATGCCCGGTGTGTGTGTGTGTGTGTGTGTGTGTGTTGCTGCTGCCCGTTGTGTGTGTGTGTGTTGCTGCTGCCCGGTGTGTGTGTGTGTGTTGCTGCTGCCCGGTGTGTGTGTGTGTTGCTGCTGCCCGGTGTGTGGGTGTGTGTTGCTGCTGCCCGGTGTGTGTGTGTGTTTCTGCTGCCCGGTGTGTGTGTGTGTGTGTTGCTGCTGCCCGGTGTGTGTGTGTGTTGCTGCTGCCCGGTGTGTGTGTGTGTTGCTGCTGCCCGGTGTGTGTGTGTTGCTGCTGCCCGGTGTGTGTGTGTGTTGCTGCTGCCCGGTGTGTGTGTCTTGCTGCTGCCCGGTGTGTGTTTGTGTGTTGCTGCTGCCCGGTGTGTGTTTGTGTGTGTGTGTTGCTGCTGCCCGGTGTGTGTGTGCGTTTGTGTTGCTGCTGCCCGGTGTGTGTGTGTGTGTTGCTGCTGCCCAGTGTGTGGGTGTTGCCGCCCGATGTGTGTGTTGCTGCTGCCCGGTGTGTGTGTGTGTGTTGCTGCCCGGTGTGTGTGTTGCTGCCCGGTGTGTGTTTGTGTGTGTTGCTGCTGCCCGGTGTGTGTTTGTGTGTGTTGTTGCTGCTGCCCGGTGTGTGTGTGTGTGTTGCTGCTGCCCGGTGTGTGTGTGTTGCTGCCCGATGTGTGTGTTGCTGCTGCCCGGTGTGTGTGTGTGTTGCTGCTGCCCGGTGTGTGTGTGTGTTGCTGCTGCTGCCCGGTGTGTGTGTGTTGCTGCCCGGTGTGTGTGTGTGTGTTGCTGCCCGGTGTGTGTGTGTGTTGCTGCTGCCCGGTGTGTGTGTGTGTTGCTGCTGCCCGGTGTGTGTGTGTGTTGCTGCTGCTGCCCGGTGTGTGTGTGTTGCTGCCCGGTGTGTGTGTGTGTTGCTGCCCGGTGTGTGTGTGTGTTGCTGCTGCCCGGTGTGTGTGTGTGTTGCTGCTGCTGCCCGGTGTGTGTGTGTGTTGCTGCTGCTGTGTGTGTGTGTGTGTGTGTGTGTGTTGCTGCTGCCCGGTGTGTGTGTGTTGCTGCTGCCCGGTGTGTGTGTGTGTGTTGCTGCCCGGTGTGTGTGTGTGTGTTGCTGCTGCCCGGTGTGTGTGTGTGTGTTGCTGCCCGGTGTGTGTGTGTGTTGCTGCTGCCCGGTGTGTGTGTGTGTGTGTGTGTGTGTGTTGCTGCTGCCCGGTGTGTGTGTGTGTGTGTGTGTTGCTGCTGGCCGGTGTGTGTGTGTGTTGCTGCTGGCCGGTGTGTGTGTGTGTGTGTGTGTTGCCGCTGCCCGGTGTGTGTGTGTTGCCGCTGCCCGGTGTGTGTGTGTGTGTGTTTCTGCTGCCCGGTTGGTGTGTGTGTGTGTTTCTGCTGCCCGGTTGGTGTGTGTGTGTGTTTCTGCTGCCCGGTGTGTGTGTGTGTGTGTTGCTGCTGCCCGGTGTGTGTGTGTGTTGCTGCTGCCCGTTGTGTGTGTGTGTTGCTGCTGCCCGGTGTGTGTGTGTGTTGCTGCTGCCCGGTGTGTGTGTGTGTTGCTGCTGCCCGGTGT
The DNA here is from genome assembly GCF_040206685.1 of Ascaphus truei. Lineage (NCBI taxonomy): Eukaryota > Metazoa > Chordata > Amphibia > Anura > Ascaphidae > Ascaphus > Ascaphus truei. The sequence continues at coordinate 31,981 of NW_027455187.1, forward strand.
GTGGGTGTGTGTTGCTGCTGCCCGGTGTGTGTGTGTTGCTGCTGCCCGGTGTGTGTGTGTGTTGCTGCTGCCCGGTGTGTGTTTGTGTGTTGCTGCTGCCCGGTGTGTGTTTGTGTGTGTGTGTGTTGCTGCTGCCCGGTGTGTGTGTGCGTTTGTGTTGCTGCTGCCCGGTGTGTGTGTGTGTGTTGCTGCTGCCCAGTGTGTGGGTGTTGCCGCCCGATGTGTGTGTTGCTGCTGCCCGGTGTGTGTGTGTGTGTTGCTGCCCGGTGTGTGTGTTGCTGCCCGGTGTGTGTTTGTGTGTGTTGCTGCTGCCCGGTGTGTGTTTGTGTGTGTTGTTGCTGCTGCCCGGTGTGTGTGTGTTGCTGCTGCCCGGTGTGTGTGTGTTGCTGCCCGATGTGTGTGTTGCTGCTGCCTGGTGTGTGTGTGTGTTGCTGCTGCCCGGTGTGTGTGTGTGTTGCTGCTGCTGCCCGGTGTGTGTGTGTTGCTGCCCGGTGTGTGTGTGTGTGTTGCTGCCCGGTGT